>NC_082642.1:136850834-137151205 GCF_028023285.1 Balaenoptera ricei
GGAAATAACTACTGAGGAGCAGATAAAGAAAAAAGAATGAAAAGAATTGAAGGCAATCTCAGAGACCTCTGGGACAACACTAAATGCACCAACATTCAAATTATAGGGATCCCAGAAGGAGAAGAGAGAGAGACAGGACCCGAGAAAATATTTGAAAAGATTATAGTGGAAATCTTCCCTAACATGGAAAAGGAAATAGTCACACAAATCCAGGAAGCACAGAGAGTCCCTTACAGGATAAAACCTAGGAAAAACACACCAAGACACATATTAGTCAAACTAACAAAAATTAAATTCAAAGAAAAAATACTAAAAGCAGCAAGGGAAAAACAAAAAAATAATATACAAAGGAAACCCCATAAGGTTATCAGCTGATTTTTCAGCAGAGACTCTGCAAGCCAGAAGGGAGTGGCAGGATATACTTAAAGTAATGACAGAGGAAAACCTACAATCAAAATTACTCTACCCAGCAAGGATCTCATTCAGATTCCACGGAGAAATCAAAAGCTTTTCAGACAAGCAAAAGCTAAGAGAATTCAGCACCACCAAACCAGCTTTACAAGAAAAGCTAAAGAAACTTCTCTAGGTGGGAAACACAAGAGAAGAAAAAGAGTCACAAAAACAAACCCAAAACAATTAAGAAAGCAATAATTGGAACATACAAATCGATAATAACCTTGTAAATGTAAATAGATTAAATGCTCCAACCCAAAGACACAGACTGGCTGAATGCTTACAAAATCAAGACCCATATATAAACTGTCTACAAGATACCATTTCAGACCTAGGGACACATACAGACTGAAAGTGAAGGGATGAAAAAATATACTCCATACAAATGGAAATCAAAAGAAAGCTGGAGTAGCAATACTTGTATCAGATAAAATGGACTTTAAAATAAAGACTATTTCAAGAGATAAGGAAGGACACTACATAATGATCAAGTGATCAATCCAAGAAGAAGATAGAACAGTTATAAGTGTTTATGCACCCAACATAGGAGCACCTCAATACATAAGGCAAATGCTAACAGCCATAAAAGGGGAAATCAACAGTAACACAATAATAGTAGGGGACTTTAACACCCGACTTACACCAATGGACAGATCATCCAAACAGGAAATAAGAAAACACAAGCTTTAAATGACACAATAGACCAGACAGATTTAATTGATATTTATAGAACATTCCACCCAAAAGTGGCAGAATACACTTTCTTCTCAAATGCACATAGAATATTCTCCAGGATAGATCACATCTTGGGTCACAAATCAAACCTCAGAAAATTTAAGGAAATTGAAATTGTATCAAGCATCTTTTCTGACCACAATGCTATGAGATTGGAAATCAATTATAGGAAAAAAAACTGTAAAAAAAAAAAAAAATACATGGAGGCTAAACAGTGTGCTACTAAATAACCAAGAGATCACTGAAGAAATCAATGAAGAAATAAAAAAATACATAGAAACAAATGACAATGAAAACACGATGACCCAAAACCTATGGGATGCAGCGAACACAGTTCTAAGATGGAAGTTTATAGCAATTCAATCTCACCTCAAGAAACAAGAAAAATCTCAAATAAACAATCTAACCCTACACCTAAAGTGATGAGAGAAAGAAGAACAAGAAAAACCCAAAGTCAGTAGAAGGAAAGAAATCATAAAGATCAGAGCAGAAATAAATGAAATAGAAATGAAGAAATCAATAGCAAAGATCAATAAAACTAAAAGCTGGCTCTTTGAGAAGATAAACATAATTGATAAACCTTTAGCCAGACTCATCAAGAAAAAAAGGGAGAGGATGCAAATCAATAAAATTAGAAATGAAAAAGGAGAAATCACAACTGACACTGCAGAAATACAAAGGATTAAAAGAGACTACTACAAACAACTATATGTCGATAAAATGGACAACTGTGAAGAAATGGACAAATTCTTGGAAAGGTACAATTTTCCAAGACTGAACCAGGAAGAATTAGAAAATATAAACAGACCTGTCACAAGCAATGATGTTGAAACTGTAATTTAAAATATTCCAACAGAAATTGAGCTATTTGTAGTGAGGTGGATAGACCTAGAGACTGTCATACAGAGTGAAATAAGTCAGAAAGAGAAAAACAAATACCGTATGCTAACACATATATATGGAATCTAAAAAAAAAAAAAAATCGTTCTGAAGAACCTAGGGGCAGGACAGGTATAAAGATGCAGACGTAGAGAATGGACTTGAGGACATGGTGAGGGGGAAGGGTAAACTGGGACAAAGTGAGAGAGTGGCATGGACATATATACATTACCAAATGTAAAATAGATAGCTAGTGGGAAGCAGCCACATAGCACAGGGAGGTCAGCTCTGTGCTTTGTGACCACCTAGAGGGGTGGGATAGGGAGGGTGGGAGGGAGACGCAAGGGGAGGAGATATGGGGATATATGTATATGTATAGCGTATTCACTTTGTTATAAAGCAGAAACTAACACACCATTGTAAAGTGATTATACTTCAATAAAGATGTTAAAAAATATATATATATATATTCCAACAAACAAAAGATCAGGACCAGATGGCTTCACAGGCGAATTCTATCAAACATTTACAGAAGAGCAAACACTGATCCTTCTCAAACTCTTCCAAAAAACTGCAGAGGGAAGAACACTCCCAAATTCATTATATGAAGCCACCATCACCCTTATACCAAAACCAGAAAAAGATATCACAAAAAAAGAAAATTATAGACCAATATCACTGATGGATATAGATGCAAAAATCCTGAAAAAAATACTAGCAGACAGAATCGAACAACATATTGAAAGATTCATAGACCATGATCAAGTGGAATTTATCCCAGGGATGCAAAGATTCTTCAGTATATGCAAATCAATCAATGTGATACACCATATTAACAAATTAAGGAATAAAACCATATGAACATCTCAATAGAGGCAGAAATGCTTTTGACAAAATTCAATACCCATTTATGATAAAAACTCTCCAGAAAATAGACATAGAGGGAACCTACCTCAACATAATAAAGGCCATATATGACAAACTCACAACAAACATCATACTCAATGGTGAAAAACTGAAAGCATTTCCACTAAGATCAGGAACAAGACAAGAATGTCCACTCTCACCACTCTAATTCAACATAGTTTTGGAAGTCCTAGCCACCACAATCAGAAAAGAAAAAGAAATAAAAAGAATCCAAATTAGAAAAGAAGAAGTAAAATTATCACTGTTTGTAGATGACATGATACTATACATAGAAAATCCTAAAGATGTCACCAGAGAACTACTAGAACTAATTAATGAATTTGGTAAGGTTACAGGATACAATATTAACGCACAGAAATCTCTTGCATTCCTATAGAGTAACAATGAGAAATCAGAAAGAGCAATTAAGGAAACAATCTGATTTACCATTGCAAAAAAAGAATAAAATACCTAGGAATAAACCTACCTAAGGAAGCAAAAGACTTGTACTCAGAAAACTATAAAACAGTGATGAAAGAAATCAAAGATGACATAAATAGATAGAGAAATATACCATGTTCTTGGATTGGAAGAATCAATGTTGGGGAAATGACTATACTACCAAAACAATCTACAGATTCAATGCAATCCCTATCAAATTACCAATGGCATTCTTCACAGAATTAGAACAAAAAATTTTATAATTCGTATGGAAACACAAAAGACCCCAAATAACCAAATCAATCTTGAGAAAGAAAAATGTAGCTGGAGGAATCAGGCTCCCTGACTTCAAACTTTACTACAAAGCCACAGTAATCAAGAGTGTACAGTACTGGCACAAAAATATAGATCTATATAGAAATATCGATCAGTGGTACAGGATAGAAAGTCCAGAGATAAACCCACGGACATGTGGTCACCTTATCTTTGATAAAGGAGGCAAGAACATACAATGGAGAAAAGACAGTAAGTCTTTTTTATTGACAGTAGTCAATAAGTGGTGCTGGGAAAACTGCACAGCTACATGTAAAAGAATGAAATTAGAACACTCCCTAACACCATACACAAAAATAAACTCCAAATGGATTAAAGACCTAAATGTAAGACCAGACATTGTAAAACTCTTAGGGGAAACACTCTTTGACATAAACCACAGCAATATTTTTTTTGACCCACCTCCTAGAGTAATGAAAATAAAAACAAAAATAAGCATATGAGACCTAATTAAACTTAAAAGCTTTTGCACAGCAAAGGAAACTATAAACAAGATGAAAGGACAACTGTCAGAATGGGAGAAAATATTTGCAAATGAAACAACAGACAAAGGATTAATCTCCAAAATATACAAACAGCTCATGGAGCTCAATATCAAAAAAAAAAAAAAAATCCAATTAAAAAATGGGCAGAAGACCTAAATAGACATTTCACCAAAGAAGAATACAGATGGCAAAGAGGCACATGAAAAGGTGCTCAACATCACTAATTATTAGAGAAATACAAATCAAAAGTACAATGAGGTATCACCTCACACCACTCAGAATGGCCATTATCAAAAAATGTAGAAACAATAAATGCTGGAAAGGGTGTGGTGAAAAGGGAACCCTCCTGCTCTGCTGGTGGGAATGTAAATTGATACAACCACTATGGAGAACAGTATGGAGGTTCCTTAAAAAACTAAAAATGGAACTACCATATGACCCAGCAATCCCACTACTGGGCATATACCCTGAGAAAACCATAATTCAAAAAGAGACATGTACCACAATGTTCACTACAGAACTATTTACAATAGCCAGGACATGGAAGTAACCTAAATGTCCATCGACAGATGAATGGATAAAGAAGATGTGGCACATATATATAATGGAATATTACCCATAAAAAGAAACAAAACTGAGTTATTTGTAGTGAGGTGGAGGGACATAGAGACTGTCATACAGAGTGAAGTAAGTCAGAAAGAGAGTAACAAATACTGTATGCCAACTCATATATATGGAATCTAAAAGAAAAATAAAATAAGATACCGATGAACCTAGTGGCAGGGCCGGGATAAAGACATAGACATAGAGAATGGACTTGAGGTCACTGGTGGGGAGGGGGAAGCTCAGCAAAGTAAGAGTAGCATCGACATATGTACACTACCAATGTAAAATAGACAGCTAGTGGGAAACAGGGGCATAACACAGGGAGATGAGCTTGGTGCTTTGCGATAACCTAGAGGGGTGGGATAGTGAGGGTGGGAGGGAGGTGCAAGGGGGAGGGGATATGGGGATATATGTATGCATATGGCTGATTCACTTTGTTGTACAGCAGAAACTAACACAGCATTGTGAAGCAATTATACTCCAATAAAGATGTAAAAAAAAAAATTACATATGGTAATATGTGGTACATAATCTGTATTAAACACATGCTTTATAATTTTCCTGATATGTGGCAAAGAATAAAACTTTTGTAATTAAATATTACATTGAAAAAGTAAAGCAAAAAAGTCTTACTTATTATTTCACATAATCTTCATTTTTAATCATTTAAATAAATTTTAGGACAAATTGATTTATCTATATTTTAAGAAAAATTGGAGGTTTAGAAATAGAAATTACATGTTTGGCAGTATTATACATTACAGAATTCATTTCAATTAATGGTAGCATGAAATCAAGGTGTAAAGAAACAACAAACCCCACAGTAGCAATTATTCCTCACATTAATGGAAACACAAATGTGAAGTAACATAATTGGAACTCTCAACTGTGACTCACTCTTTCTTTAAACATCTTTATTGAGATATAATTCATGTATCATAAAGTTCACTCATTTATAGTGTACAATTCAGTGATTATTTGTCTATTCACCGAGTTGTACAACTAGCACTACAATCTAACTTTAGAACATTTTTGTCATTCTGAAAAGAAACACATACTCATTAGCAGTCAATCCTTATCCCCTCCATTTTCATTCTCCTACTATGTAGGCAGTCACTAATTTACTTTCTGTCTCAGTGGACTTGCCTATTTTGGACATTTCATATGAAAGGAGTCATGCAATATGTTGTGTTTTGTGACTGTTTTCTTTCACTTCTAAGTTATTCTTAAGACATTCAGGAAGTTCTAAAGTAACTAAAAGTGATGTCAACTATATAAAATATATAAATATATATTTATATGTAAATATATAAATATTCAAATTCATTCTGTAGATTAAGAATACAGATGTGAGATCACGTCTTTTGGGGTGAAATTCAGAAATTATATGTCTATAGACACAAGGAATGAGCTTTGTATAACATTCCAAAAACAATGCCAGGATGAATCTCAAGAATACCCTGGTTGCTGCAATCCATATGCATGTAACCAAAATTCCTGTGTAAGTAAAGTTGCTTGAAGGCCCTCAATTCTCTTTTACTATAGCTTCCATTCTTGACTTCACTCTTTCCAAAAGGCACAGATGAGCTCAGCATCCAGAACAGTGGAGGAAACAAAATATGAATGAAGTACAAATATTTTAATTTACTTAAACTTCTTATATTATTACTTAATTCCTCTTTACCATGAAACTCCAAAGAAAACTCAGTTGAGGTAGCATACCCGGTTAACTAATTTAATTTTTAAGTTATATATTGTGCATAGGCTTAAGCTTTCCAATTATATATATAATTAATATTTTTTTAAGGATGAATTGGTGAAGATGGAAGAGACACAGACTATTTATTCAACACATTATTATTGTTTACTATGTGCCAAGTTTTTGTACACATAGAGGTTGTGTTGGCGGACAAACTAAAAGTATTATCCTCTTAGAAATTTTCTAATCAAGAAAAATATAAAATTGAGCAAGGGTTAGAGATAGTTTGAGGTAATTATCCTAATAGGGTTAGAAAAGAGTATCATATGAGTAGACAAATTAGTAGGAGTGCTGAAAAGTTCCCAAAATACGTGTAGAGAGCTGTGTATTGTGAAGGAGTTTAACCTTTAGGAAAATTTTCTGGAAATAGATTTTTTTTCTTATCTGGGAGATGGTGACAATGACAGAGCATTTCTTAACTTTCTACTGCCTAGAGAGTGCTTCTGATATGTAAGTAAATTGTTATATAAAAGCTGTAAATTATCTCATTTCATTTGATAGCCACCATCATTGACTTTTAGAAGTATTTGTTAATAAGCAAAGGACATTTTGAATTAAACATGGGAGTTTGAACAAATTTGGGGTTTTTTTCCATTTTCACTTAAAAAATAAATTTAAAACATTAAAAAGTGATATAAAAGGACAAAGGAATGGGAGAGATGATAACAGAATTACACTGTCCATTTAGATCACAGAAAGAGGTCAGTTGGGGACTAAAGACTTATTTCTGAAAGAAAGAATCCTAGACGCTGTGAAATTGGAAACAATAGGCCCGTGCAGGGCAGAGGTTAGACACTAGTCTTATGAATGAAAGTCTGTACTTTGAATGGGAAAACACATTCTATCCCATTTAGGATCCCAAGAGCTGGGATTCAGGTTTATAAACCCAAAGGAAGAGTTTGGAAATAATTGACCCAAGAGAAAAGATCTATAGATACAGGCATCTGAGACTTGATTACCTACCTAATCACCACAGAGTGAAAATCACATGTATTAAATCAGGCTTTGTATTTCCAATCAGTTTTTAGTAACTTGTTCCTAAACATAAGCAGAGAACTAAGAATTATCATGCATTTCAGGAAAACCTCTATCATAAAAAGTCATAGTTAAAACAAATAAAATGGGGAAAAAAAACTCAAAAGGAAGAGAAAATGGTGCCAACGGAAGTCTCAAAAAAAATAAAAGCACTCATATATTAAAATAGAAAATACATTATATTATTGAAATAAATGAAGGCTATAAATAAAAAATATTCTTCAGAAATTAAAGAGCACTAGGAAAATTTTTTAAAACAATAGCTTTTTTTTAATGATTAAAAAGCTTTGGAGATTTAAGCCTACCCCCTTGGAGTTCTGAACCAATTGAAAAAATTGATAGAAAAGAGTAGCACAGATAAGAAAGAAAATTATTACTTTTATTACTAATAATGCTGATATTGAAGAATGTGACATTGGTGGGCAAGTCAAATTTGTTAAGCCAAACACCAGACTGAGACAGAATTACTCATCTCACCACTGGTAGCACTGGAAAAGTGAGGCTTCACTGTTGGAGGAGGGCTGAGCATTAGCTAAAAACATTTGTGGTATGAAGGAACAAAAAGTAGGAAATCTATCCTCCCTTAGGGAAACTCACTGACAAGATGAAGAGGGGAAAGGGACTGGTGAGCCAGGTCCCATTTATCCTTCCAAATCAGATTAAATGACCCTTGCTGTCTGGGACAAAAGGATGAAGTAAGGCACAAAGAAATGGAGTAAGATGCTAGTGGTCATCTCTATATGGAAGCAAATCGCTAACCAATTAATTACGAATCCACCTGGGATCACAGGTAGACTGTATATTTTTTGGAAGCAGATGGCTCTGACATTCAACAGAGTGGTGCATCCATTGCATTAATGGCAAGCCAAAAGTTTACACCATGTTCTATGTTCCACTCAAATTATGTCCAGACACACTGATCAAGATGTCAACTGAGAAGCGGTGCAAAAAGATCAAATGACATCATAAAGACATTTCAATAATAAACTGCTATCAACATAGAGATGGCACAGATTTTAATAGAAACGTCCTCTCATTATAAAATTTTATGGAAACATTAAGGCCAGAGATTAAACTCTTTGGCAAGTTACTGTCCAAAGTTATTTTTAAAAACCCTAAGGTAGAGGGACCTTCGAGATGGTGGAGGAATAAGACGTGGAGATCACCTTCCTCTCCACAGATACATCAGAAATACATCTACATGTGGAATAACTCCTACAGAACACCTACTGAAGGCTGGCAGAAGACCTCAGACTTCCCAAAAAGCAAGAAACTCCCCACGTACCTGGGTAGGGCAAAAGAAAAAAGAAAAAACAGAGACAAAAGAATAGGGATAGGACCTGCATCTCTGGGAGGGAGCTGTGAAGGAGGAAAAGTTTCCACACACTAGGAAACCTCTCCACTGGCAGAGATGGGGGTGGGTAAGGGGGGAGATTTGGAGCCACAGAGGAGAGTGCAGCAACAGGTGTGCAGAGGGCAAAGCGGAGAGATTCCCACACAGAGGATCAGTGCCGACCAGCACTCACCAGCCCGAGATGCTTGTCTGCTCACCCGCCAGGGTGGGTGGGGGCTGGGAGCTGAGGCTCAGGATTCGGAGGTCAGACCCCAGGGAGAAGACTGGGGTTGGCTGCATGAACACAGCCTGAAGGGGGCTAGTGTGCCACAGCTAGCTGGGAGGGAGTCTGGGAAAAAGCCTGGAACTGCCTAAGAGACCATTGTTTTGGGGGGTGCAAGGAAAGGGGATTCAGAGCACTGCCCAAACGAGCTCAAGAGACGGTCGTGAGGCACTGCTATCAGCACGGACACCAGAGATGGGCATGAAACGCTATGGCTGCTGCTGCAGCCACCAAGAAGCCTGTGTGTAAGCACAGGTCACTATGCACACCTCCCCTCCCAGGAGCCTGTACAGCCACTGCCAGTGTCCCATGATCCGGGGACAACTTCCTCCGGAGAACACACGGTGTGCCTCAGGCTGGTGCAACATCATGCCAGCCTCTGCCACCACAGGCTTGTGCCGTATTCCATACCCCTCCCTCCCCCCGGCCTAAGTGAGCCAGAGCCCCCTAATAAGCTGCTATTTTAACCCCGTCCTGTCTTGGCAAAGAACAGATGCCCTCAGGCAACCTACATGCAGAGGCGGGGCCAAATCCAAAGCTGAACTCCAAGAGCTGTGCGAACAAAGAAGAGAAAGGGAAATCTCTCCCAGCAGCCTCAGGAGCAGTGGATTAAATCTCCACAGACACCCCAAAGCACACCACTGGACACGTTCCTGCCAACCAGAAAGACAAGATCCAGCCTCATCCACCAGAACACAGGCACAAGTCACCTCCACCAGGAAGCCTACACAACCCACTGATCCAAACTTACCCACTGGGAGCAGACACCAAAAAACAACGGGAACTACAAACCTGCACCTGCGAAAAGGAGATCCCAAACACAGTTAGTTAAGAAAAATGAGAAGACAGAGAAACACACAGCAGATGAAGGAGCAAGGTAAAAACCCCCCAGACCAAACAAATGAAGAAGAAATAGGCAGTCCTTTTGAAAAAGAATTCAGAGTAATGATAATAAAGATGATCCAAAATCCTGGACATAGAAAGGAAAAAATACAAGAAACGTTGAACGAGGACCTAGAAGGACTAAAGAGCAAACAAACAATGATGAACAACACAATAAATTAAATGAAAAATTCTCTAGAAGGAATCAATAGCAGAATAAACAAGGCAGAAGATCGGATAAGTGACCTGGAAGATAAAATAGTGGAAATAACTACCACAGAGCAGAATAAAGAAAAAAGGAATGAAAAGAATTGAGGACAGTCTCAGAAACATCTTGGACAACATTAAATGCAACAACATTCGAATTATAGGGATCCCAGAAGAAGAAGAGAAAAAAAAAGGGACTGAGAAAATACTTGAAGAGACTATACTTCAAAACTTCCCTAATATGGGAAAGGATATAGTCAACCAAGTCCAAGAAGCAGTCCCATACAGGATAAATCCAAGGAGAAACACACCAAGACACATTTTAATCAAACTATCAAAAATTAAATACAAAGAAAAAAAATTAAAAGCAGTAAGGGAAAAGAAACAAATAATATACAAGAGAATCCCCATAAGGTTAACAGCTGATCTTTCAGCAGAAACTCTACAAGCCAGAAGGGAGTGGCAGGACATATTTAAAGTAATGAAAGGGAAAAACCTACAATCAAGATTACTCTACCCAGCAAGGATCTCATTTAGATCCGACAGAGAAATTAAAATTTTTACAGACAAGCAAAAGCTAAGAGAACTCAGCACTGCCAAACCAGATTTACAACAAATGCTAAAGGAACTTCACTAGGCAGGAAACACAAGAGAAGGAAAAGACCTACAATAACAAACCCAAAACAATTAAGAAAATGGTAATAGGAACACACATATCAGTAACTACGTTAAATGTAAGTTGATTAAATGCTCCAAGCAAAAGACATAGATTGGCTGAGTGGATACAAAAACAAGACACATATATATGCTGTCTACAAGACACCCACTTCAGACCTAGGAACACATACAGACTGAAAGTGAGTGGATGGTAAAAGATATTCCATGCAAATGGAAATCAAAAGAAAGCTGCCATAGCAATTCTCATATCAGACAAAATAGACTTTAAAATAAAGACTATTACAAGAGACAAAGAAGGACACTAAATAATGATCAAGAGATCAATCCAGGAAGAAAAAATAACAATTGTAAATATTTATGCACCCAACATAGGAGCACCTCAATCCATAAGGCAAATGCTAACAGCCATAAAAGGGGAAATTGACAGTAACACAATCATAGCAGGGAACTTTAACACCCCACTTTCACCAATGGACAGATCATCCAAAATGAAAATAAATATGAAACACAAGCTTTAAATGATACATTAAACAAGATGGACTTAATTGATATTTATAGGACATTCCATCCAAAAACAACATAATACACATTCTTCTCAAGTGCTCATGGAACATTCTCCAGGATAGATCATATCTTGGTCACAAATCAAGCCTTGGTAAATACAAGAATATTGAAATCATATCAAGTATCTTTACCGACTACAATGCTATGAGACTACATATCAATTACAGGAAAATATCTGTAAAAATACAAATAAATGGAGTCTAAACAATACACTACTAAATAACCAAGAGATCACTGAAGAAATCAAAGAGGAAATCAAAAAGTACCTAGAAACAATTGACAACTAAAACACGATGACCCAAAACCTATGGGATGCAGCAAAAGCCATTCTAACAGGGAAGTTTATAGCAATACAATCCTACCTCAAGAAACAAGAAACATCTCAAATAAACAACTTAACCTTACACCTAAAGCAATTAGAGAAAGAAGAACAAAAAAACCCCAAAGTTAGCAGAAGAAAAGAAATCATAAAGATCAGTTCAGAAATAAATGAAAAAGAGATGAAGGAAATGATAGCAAAGATCAATAAAATTAAAAGCTGGTTCTTTGGGAAGATAAACAAAATTGATAAGCCATTAGTGGGACTCATCAAGAAAAAAATGGAGAAGACTCAAATCAATAGAATTAGAAATTAGAAAGGAGAAGTAACAACTGAAACTGCAGAAAAACAAAGGATGATGAGCGATAACTACAAGAAACTCTATGCCAATAAAATGGACAACCTGGAAGAAATGGACAAATTCTTAGAAAAGCACAACACTCTGAGAGTGAAGCAGGAAGAAATAGGAAATATAAACAGACCAATCACAAGCACTGAAATTGAAACTGTGATTTAAAACCTTCCAACAAACAAAAGTCTAGAACCAGATGGCTTCACAGGCAAATTCTATCAAACATTTAGAGAAGAGCTAACACCTATCCTTTTCAAACTCTTCCAAAATATAGCAGAGGGAGGAACACCTCCAAACTCATTCTATGATGCCACCAACACCCTGATACCAAAACCAGACAGAGATGTCACAAAGAAAGAAAACTACAGGTCAATATCACTGATAAACATAGATGCAAAAATCCTCAACAAATACTAGCAAACAGAATCCAACAGCACATTAAAGGAATCATACACCATGATCAAGTGGGGTTTATCCCAGGAATGCAAGGATTCTTCAACATATGCAAATCAATCAATGTGATACACCATATTAACAAATTGAAGGATAAAAACCATATGATCATCTCAATAGATTCAGAAAAAGATTTTGACAAAGTTCAACACCCAGTTTGATTAAAAAACGTCCAGAAAGTAGGCATAGAGCAAACTTACCTCAATATAATAAAGGCCATATTTCACAAACCCACAGCCAGCATCAATCACAATAGGGAAAAACTGAAACCATTTCCATTAAGATTAGGAACAAGACAAGATTGCCCACTCTCACCACTATTATTCAACATAGTTTTGGAAGTTTTAGCCACAACAATCAGAGAAGAAAAAGAAATAAAAGGAATCCAAATTGGAAAAGAAGAAGTAAAACTGTCACCGTTTGTAGATGACATGATACTATACATAGAGAATCCTAAAGATGCTACCAGAAAACTACTAGAGCTAATCAATGAATTTAGTAAAGTAGCAGGATACAAAATGAATGCACAGAAAGCTCTTGCATTCCTATGCACTAATGATGAAAAATATGAAAGAGAACTTAAGGAAACACTCCCATTTACCTCTGCAACAAAAAGAATAAAATACCTAGGAATAAACCTATCTACGGAGACAAAAGACCTGTATGCAGAAAACTATATGACCCTGAGGAAAGAAATTAAAGATGATTCAAACAAGTGGAGAGATATACCATGTTCTTGGATTGGAAGAATCAACATTGTGAAAATGACTCTACTATCCAAAGCAATCTACACATTCAATGCAATCCCTATCAAACTACCAATGGCATTGTTCATAGAACTAGAACAAAAAATTTCACAATTTGTATGGAAACACAAAAGACCCCGAATAGCCAAAGCAATCTTGAGAAAGAAAAACGGAGCTGGAGGAATCAGACACCCTGACTTCAGACTATACTACAAAGCTACAGTAATCAAGACAGTATGGTACTTGCACAAAAGCAGAAATATAGATCAATGGAACAGGATAGAAAGCCCACAGATAAACCCACGCACATATGGTCACCTTATCTTTGATAAAGGAGGCAAAAATATACAATGGAGAAAAGACAGCCTCTTCAGTAAGTGGTGCTGGGAAAACTGGACAGCTACATGTAAAACAATGAAATTAGAACACTCCCTAACACCATACACAAAAATAAACTCAAAATGGATTATAGACCTAAATGTAAGGCCAGACACCATCAAACTCTTAGAGGAAAACATAGACAGAACACTCTATGACATAAATCACAGCAAGATCCTTTTTGACCCACCTCCTAGAGAAATGGAAATAAAAACAAAAATAAACAAATGGGACCTAATGAAACTTAAAAGCTTTTTGCACAGCAAAGGAAACCATAAACAAGACCAAAAGACAACCCTCAGAATGAGAGAAAATATATGCAAATGAAGCAACTGACAAAGGATTAATCTCCAAAACATACAAGCAACTCATGCAGCTCAATATCAAAAAGACAAACAACCCAATCCAAAAATGGGCAGAAGACCTAAGCAGACATTTCTCCAAAGAAGATATACAGATTGCCACCAAACACATGAAAGGATGCTCAACATCATTAATCATTAGAGAAATGCAAATCAAAACTACAATGAGGTATCACCTCAAACCAGTCAGGATGGCCATCATCACAAAAACTAGATATAATAAATGCTGGAGAGGGTGTGGAGAAAAGGGAACCCTCTTGCACTGTTGGTGGGAATGTAAATTGATACAGCCACTATGGAGAACAGTATGGAGGTTCCTTAATACCATAGGACCCAGCAATCCCACTACTGGGCATATACTCTGAGAAAACCATAATTCAAAAAGTGTCATGTACCACAATGTTCATTGCAGCACTATTTACAATAGCCAGGATTGAAGCAACCTAAGTGTCCATCGACAGATGAATGGATAAAGGAGATGTGGCACATATATACGATGGAATATTACTCAGCCATAAAAAGAAATGAAATTGAGATATTTGTAGTGAAGTGGATGGACCTAGAATCTGTCATACAGAGTAAAGTAAGTCAGAAAGAGAAAAACAAATACTGTATGCTAACACATATATATGGAATCTAAAAACAAAACAAAACAAAAAGAAATGGTTCTGAAGAACCTAGGTAAAGACAGGAATAAAGACACAGATATAGAGAATGGCCTTGAGGACACAGGGAGGGGGAAGGGTAAGCTGGGACGAAGTGAGAGAGTGGCATGGACATGTATACACTACCAAATGTAAAATAGATAGCTAGTGGGAAGCAGCGGCATGGCACAGGGAGATCAGCTCGGTGCTTTGTGTCCACCTAGAGGTGTGGGATAGGGAGGGTGGGAGGGAGACGCAAGAGGGAGGAGAAATGGGATTATATGTATATGTATAGCTGATTTACTTTGTTATACAGCAGAAACTAACACACCACTGTAAAGCAATTATACTCAAATAAAGATGTTAAAAATAAAAGATAAATAAAAACCCTAAGGTACCAAAGATCAAAATCTAATTCCTCCCCTAATTATTTAAAAGAGTAATAAAATTAAAAGCCCCCATTTATCCCTCCTGTGTTCAGTCTCAGCTGCAGTGTGATTGATGGGCACTGGTTCCTTGGACAGCTGTGTGTCTTCCGTAAGTTTAGGAGTGGTTCTCTTAAGTCCTCAGGATTTAAATTATCTCAAGTTCACATTTTTTAGAATATAAATGGTAAATCAGAAGAAAAAGGTATCAAAGCATTAGCTATATACATACCAAATTTAGAAAACAAGACAGTATCTAGGCTTTAAAGCAGTTATTTCTGCCCACTGCATAAAAAAAGAAAACAAAAAAACCAAAGAAACCTGTTCCCGAAAGTCAGTACAGTTGGCCGTTGAACAACTTAGGGGTTAAGGTCCCTGAACCTCCCTACAGTCAAAAATTCACCCTCTATATCCACGGTTCCATATCTTCAAATTCAACCAACCACAGTTCTGTCATACTGCAGTAATTACTATTCAAAAACATCCCTATAAATGGACCTGCTCAGTTCCAACCCGTGTTGTTCAAAGGCCATTTGCACTTCCTGTTGTGAAAGACCAAAGCAGAGACTTGATTTTATCTAAGCAAAGGCAGTTGATGAAGACATTACTGGTGTTTAGCTTGCCATGAAGGCAGTCTATGCCGGATGACCAGAGTCCTCTTAACTGAAAGTGAATTTCCCATCAAGAAGTCAAATTTTTCACTATTACTGGTGGGGCTGAGAGCAAGTGGCATATCTTTTCATACAGTTTTTTTCTCTCAAAGTGGCATTTGCAACTTTTCTGCCTCTCTAAAATTTCAAATTTTGTAGGATAGGCAGCTCCAATAAGAGGTCTTTTGCAGGAGATTTTGTTTTCCTTACACCATGCTCAGAATCTCTTCATTTCTTTTTCTCTTTGAGCCCATATTTATAGCCACCTCATTACTGTATTGGCGGTGGACACTGTCTGCTAATGGAGCTTCTTTTATCTGTTTTGACCTAGAGCTTTCAGCTCTGGGACGCAGGGGCTGCTTTTTGTTATAGAGTTGATTGCATCTGTAAAAACTTCTGAGGAAAGGTTTCTCTCTTTCCCCAACGTTTGTTACAGCAGCAGAATTAGCTGTAGAAATTTCTTGGCCTGAAGCTGCCACTGATGATTTAAAATCTAACAACCTAAGGTGAACCAATCACTTTGCTGTGTGCTCCTCAAGATTGCATCTTTATTCAGCTTCTGGATAAAATAAATATTCGGAGTAAAATATCCGCTGCCTCTTTTTGCCAGTACTGGAGTGTTCCTCTAATAGTTTATTTTCCTCTTTCAGGAAAGAGGAACGATCATCTAAGTTTATATCATGTTAACATATTTCATCATTTGGTCAATTTTCTCTAATGATTAAATTTTCAAGCACAATTATTTAAATTCTGAAAAGTTGCTATTAAATCTGAATTCCTTATGTTCCTTGTGTTTCTACTTCCGTAGTCTCATTATGATTTTTTTCTAACACTTTTCTATGCGGCTCTTAGGGGCTAACATAGAATTTACTGCTCAGACAAATCCCGTCCAGCACTGCCTTCCTGAGTTGGATAATTCAATCCAAGAGATACTCCAATCAATATTCAATAAAGGATTGCAGTTGCCATATTCTTTATGATCACCCCTCTCCCTTAACACGCCTCCTAGTTGCCTGAGACTCAAAATTCCATGGCTTAGATATGCTAAGAAATTCTCAAGCTTAGATTCTAAGTTCCCAAAATTTCCTAAGCATATACCCTCAAAGTAGTGACTTTTCTTGTGTGTACCCTTCCCCAAGAAATGCATCACTTTTGAACTTGCCATTGACTAAATATTTTCCAATTCTTGAACATGTAGATGAATTAAAGTTTCCCAATAATTTATTCTTTGAAGTAGGAAAATCAACCTGAGATGTAGCCTGATTTAGTTGAACATAATAAAAACTTTTAGTTCTTTATAGGATACTTATGTGATAAATTAAGATAGGGACATCAAAAGTAAAGGAAATGAGAAACAAAGCAATTGTTAATTTTATGAATTCTAGATTTGTTCAAGAAAGTAAATATAGTGGTATTTTTCTTTGTACAAAACACATACAAAAAACACAGTTATTCAAAATTATTACCTATGGAAATTTAGTTTCAGGGTTTTTTTTTCTCTATTTCAGGCATTCTTATGCTTGATAAAACATAATCATTTCCGAGATCTATCTTGTCTCTAAAATCTTAAATTCAAGTGTGACACTTCTAATCCATGTCTCTTCCATGGTTTTTCACTCCATTATTCTCAACTAATTAGTCCTCTCATATCTTTTTATTTTTCAGTCTCTTCATACTTGGCCTATGATGCATAATATCAGCCACTTCTTAAAAATCCATTTTTGGACAACAACCTTGATCTATTGACCTTCTCCTACACTATCTTAAAAGAACTCCAACCACAAAGAATTTTAACTGCACGGTGTTTCTACTCCTAACCTAGGCTCTTGGACACTACTGGAAAACAAAACAAAACAAAACATAACCTAGCAAAATCATACAACTGCGCAGAAATGTGTCAACAAAAATCCATGTTCTATCACCATGTATGTCAAAGTTACCCAGTATTCCTGTGAATTCCCAGTAACTTCCTTGTCCACTTCCTATTATAACTATTTCAATCTTTTAATATTCTGTCAACCATCTGCTTCCAACACTATCAAGAACAAAGGAACTCAACCTTTCACCACATTTCTCTCCATCTACAGGTTCTCTCCATTGATTTCCAGACCTAGCCCCTCATGTATTGTCTCAGGGAAAGACATAGCCATTCTTTCCTTCATCTGTCTATTGTCAAACTTGCCATCTCACCTCCTTGTTTCCTACAAGGTCTCCCTTCCTTTCTGTGACAGAAAAGAAACTGTGTCTGAGTCTCTCAGAGACTGACTCCTTTATTTGTAATTTGGACAAGAAAGATTTCGATTTCTCCCTTTCCACTGGATCATTCTTGTAAGACCGCAAACCTGATGTAATAGTTCCCATCTTAAAACAACACTCCCTCTCTAGCCCTCATTTCCCGTGATTTTTTTTTCTTCTCCATTTCTCTGTCCCATTGCATTGCCCATTTCTATGCTACCTGTTATAGAAACACCATAAAATAGTCATTTATAATCCTTGCCTCTTCTTCCCCACCTCCTCCTCTTTGAACTCATTCCAATCTATTTGTACAACCAGGGCTAGCTACATGATTTGTAGGTCCCAGGGCAAAATGAAAGTGCAGGGTCTGTTCAATAAAATAATCCATTAAAGCTACTAAAATACTAAGCTTCTCCTTAAAAAATATGGTATTATTTATAAAACATAATAGAGGTAATAGTGATACATGAGTAACAACATAAACTAACTGAAAAATAATAATTTTAGTTTAATTTTATATGAGAAATAATAACATTTTTAATGTGATACTCTGATTGATCATAAGATTTTTCTGGCTCACTGTTCTGCAAATTCATTTATCAGATCAACATTTATACATTCAGCAATTTTATTTTCAACTGATATAATTCAAAGTGACAGCAGTTGTTCTTGGCAAATAGAGGATTGCAAACAATATTTGCTAATTTTTTATTTTGAGAAGGATTTTCCTGCTGATACAACTGTTACTAGAGCTGTTAGGAGTATTTTATACATGGTGACAGCATTCAAATAAATTCTGATAATTTATTTTGAAATATAAATTTCAGTACATAGAAAGCTGATGGTTCTGGTGGAACAATTTTCTAAAAGAATTCACTCATCATACATACCAGTTTCATGTCAGTCTGAATTTAATTTTTGATGTAAATTTATCCAATGGCATTTTAATGTTTCCTCTGACATTCCCTGTAGCCTGTGGAGGTTGTATAAGAAACCGAAAGTGACTTCTTGCCTTGAGTAAAATTCAAAATGCCGGTTAACATATCTTATAACTGTATCTTCAATCATACAGAAAACAATTTTAAGACTCCTTCTTCTTTAGTTATTTGTTCATCTAAAGCATCTTATGAAAATAGTGTTATTTTGTATTTAACTTGATGATCTTTAAACTTAGTTTCTATCTCTAAACCTGTAGACATTGGCTTTGCAATGTTGCAATGGTTTTCAAAAGCAGAGTTTCTAAATTTGTTGAAGAAATCTAATAAATACTTGATATGATTTGGGGCATTGTCCTATGAATGTTTTTATTTTGTAAGAATTTACTGACAATTTTTACTGTTTAAGTATGGCCATCTCTGTTTTTGCACTGAGGCTGGGGTTAATATTTGCGTGGACACTTCAAGAATGAATTCAGGGGACAGAAGGTCTCAGCACTACCCACTTGCAGAGTCTCTCCATTCTCCAGCAGCCGCTGCAGCCAATCTGGGCCCCAGTGTAGTCCCAGAAGCCATAGCGCTCTGGGTGCCTCAGGCTGCCTGGGGGCACGAGCCTGCACACCAGGCCTCTAGGTCAATTGCTCTGTTCTCCTGTAGCCTGCTGGTCTTCCTGCCGCAGCCACTCCCACTACATCTCAGCTGCTCACACACATGCTCCATTTTGCCATTGTACTTTGTGTTAGACTCAATTCTGTTGCCTCAAAATTCATATGTTGAAATCCTAATCCCCCAGTATTTCAGATGTGACTGTATTTGGACATAGAGCCTTTAAAGTGGTAATTAAGGTAAAATGAGGGCCTATGGGTGGGCCCTAATCCAGTCTGACTGGAGTCCTCATAAGAAAAGGAAACTTGGACACACAAGGAGACACCAGAGGCCTGCACACAGAGAGGAAACACCATGTGAGGACACAGCAAGGAGGAGGCCATCTGCAAATCAAGGAGAGAGGTTTCAGGAGAAACGAAACCTGCTGACACCTTGATCTTGAATTCCCAGCCTCCAGAACTGTGAGAAAACAAACTTCTGTTGTTTAAGCCCCCAGTCTGTGGTATTTTGCTATGTGGTATTTGTTTGCCCTAGAAAATGAATATACATTATTTGTAAAACACATGTTCAAAGATAAAATTATTAAGAATTTTAAGACATTGAAAAAATAACAATACACCCAGTGAGCATTAAACCACACTGTCTGTGAATTTGCACAGGTTGCAAACTGTAAGGGGGGCCTGACTCTCTACCAAGGCTATTCTTGGAAACTGGCAATATAATTTCAAGGCCCCAGTCGCAATGGACATTTTTATCCTTCATTTAAACAGTGTTCTGAGGGTAGATTCTTTGGCTCTGTTATCTAATTTTACATCTTTCTGCAAGTTCTAAACCAGTCCTGTTGCTTCCATTACCACTTAAGGGCTAATTAGACTAAAGTTAGCTCTTTATATCCCTCTGCATCTTGCCTCTACATAGAAAAATACCTAACTTTTATTAACTACATCTTACACAAACAGATTTCGCTCCTTTCTTCCTCCCTCCCTCTCTCGCTTTCTCTCTTTCTTTCCTTCTTTCTTTCTCCCTTCCTTCCTTCCTTCCTTCCTTCCTTCCTTTCACCCTCCCAAATGAGATGGAGAAAAATTCTCTGCCTCCTATGGGACAGATTTTCCTCTCTTTGGAGACTGCTTTCTTGATTCCCATCAGCATTCTTTTGTCCTGGCTAAATAAACCCAAATGAGAGGATGAAAATAGTATTTGGGAAAGATCTAAATGACAGTGGTGAGAAGCATGGATTTGGGGCAGGTAAGACTAGAGGTGGGGGACAAGTGAGAAATGGCTTCTAGGGTAATCCAGGCTTAAAGAGACAGGCTAAAACAAGGCTGTGAACATGTAAAAGTCTTAAATCCAACCCCTTACCATTTCCACTTCTACTACTCACTGCTTCTCATCTTTTCACGTCTCAGTTACTGTAAACACATAACCACTTGTCCTCTTCAGTTATGAAAACATTCCTAGATTTGTATTAATACAAATACAAATTGTGTTTGTCTTACAAATAAAGGCAAATGCAGATCAGATCCAAACAAGGCAAGGTTTCAGCAAGCGTACAAGCTGTGCTGTGACGGAGTGTTGCTGAGCTGCCCAGCCCATCCTTAGCCTCATCTCTCCATGGCTCAACCTCACTGCGTGCTCTGTGATGCCCTTGTGCATCTCTAACTCTGCAGAAGCTGCTTCTTCCCTCAGTAAGCCCCGTGCCTTCCACATCTCTCCGTGTCTAGATAGCTTATACATCACCTTCAAAACAAACTTTCTTAATTCTGCTCCCTCCCAAGTCTGAGTTAGTGTCTGTGCTTTATTATCTACAACATTTAAAGAGCATCAGAATGTTAGCGGGAATCTTCTTTTTTCTTGACTGGTTTAATTGTCTCTGACACCTTTAGGGAAAGGGCTTTTTGTTTGTTTGCTTTTTGACTTTAGAAATAGCATATCCAAATGATGAAGTCATCAGCTTTGGAAACAGGATTCAAATCCTGGGTTCAAATCCTAACTCTCACACTTCATACTTGTGTACTGACACTGCACAAGTCATTTTAATGTCTCTGTACCTTGGTTTCCTCATATGTAGAGATACATGCTTCATAGGGTTATTGTACTTTGTGCCTACAAAGAACTTTATATATAAAGTATCTTGAACAATCTAAGGACCCAATAAATGATACCTTTATTTATATATATTTATCTCCAGTGCATACCATAGTACATATATTGCACAGAAGGAGCTAGATACTCTGTAAACTCTTGTTGATTAAACAAACATGAGAAAACACTTAAAGAAAATGACTTGTTTATTTATCTTATCATTCCCTTTAGGTGTAACAACATAAAATGGCTTTTTGGCACAGATAGACTGCTGGCAAAATACTAAATAGTTAAACAGATATAACAGAAATGTAACAGAGCAATTAGGATTATTCATTTGGCTCTGGGCAGTAGAACCCAAAATGTGGAGATATTGGTGCTCAATGACAGGCAAATATCATTAACAAGCAAAAGAAAGTGTCTGTCCCCTGGGGAGGTGTCTGTGGAACAAGACATTTTGTAGTGAATCCTTGATTACCATATTTTTTTCCTCTCTCCTAGACCTATTGTCTTGTCATATCTTTGCAAAATGGTAAGTCTCAAGTAACCTCAAACAGCTTTGAGTTTTTAAAAGTCATGTCATAAAAATTACACTCAAATTTAATTTTTATTATGTAAAAAAATATGGTTTGCCACCTATAGCATCAGTGTATGCTTATTATAATTATACTAGTGTCAAATAAGAGGGTTGATATCAGCAACTTATAATCATAATAATACAAAAAAAGAAAAAATTGACTCCAAATATAGTGTTGTAAAAGTTTGGCTAATAAAAGATGATTTATAGTCCTCAGATAGGACAGCTTATACCTACCCGAGCGGTTCTCAAACCAGTTCAAGTAAACAAAACTCAGCTTGTTTCCACGGTAATGGAACACTTTTCCAATTATTGACCAGAAGTGTACACTGCTTATTGACTCCTGGCTTGGAACTGACACATCACCAATCCCATCAAATTCTATTTGTTGTAGTAAGTGACAAAGCCAGTGAAGATTTAAGAGGCAAGAAAAAATTCCACCTTTTAATAGGAGTTCCTTCATAGTCATATTTCAAAAGTCATCTGTACAAAGAATGGTGAAAAATTGGGGATATTTTGCATTCAGTCTACCTTATCAGGCAATATTAGCCTAGAATGTAACAATGGAAGACTCAACTTGCATATTCATGTACCTCTGGGGAGTTGGATCAGACAAGTCAAATGCCTCATGATGTTTCAGTTCAGCATTTGGACACATTGGACATTTTCTGTATCTCCATATTTAATAAGTACTCACATGATGTCTACATTCTTTAAGTTAAAAGAAAGTGTTTTGGACGGAAAAATTACAATTTCAAAGTTAATTTAAATATACATGTTAATAGTCCTCAAAAAGCAGTAAGAAATATGCCCATAAAAGTTAAACGTTTTTAACATATGCATTTATATCTTTCTTAGTGCGATTGCCTTTACAGATCTTCCTTGACTTATGATGGGGTTACAACTCGGTAAACCAATCTTAAGTTGAAAATATAGAAGTTGAAAATGTATTTAATACACTTAACCTACCAAACATCCTAGCTTAGCCTAGTGTACTTTAAACCTGCTCAGAAGATTTACATTAGCCTATAGCTGGGCAAAATTACCTAACACAAAACCTATTTTATAAAAAGTATTGAATATTACATGTAATTTATTGACTACTGTACTGGTAGTAAAAAAACAGAACAGTTGTATAGGTAGAGAATGGTCGTAAGTGTATTATTGGTTGTTTATCCTGGCAAACATATGGCTGACTGGGTACCAGCTACCATTGTCCTGCATCAGGAGAGAGTATCATATAGCATATTGCTAGCTTGGGAAAAAAAATCAAAATTCAAAATTTGAAGTATGGTTTCTGCTGAATTGGTATTGCTTTCACACCATTGAAAAGTCAAAAAATAGTAAGTCAGGCACTTCCCTGGTGGCACAATGGTTAAGAATCCACCTGCCAATGTAGGGGACACAGGTTCGAGCCCTGGTCCGGGAAGATCCCACATGCTGTGGAGCAACTAAGCCCGTGCGCCACAACTACTGAGCCTGCGCTCTAGAACCCATGAGCCACAACTACTAAAGCCCAAGCACCTAGAGCCCATGCTCCGCAACAAGAGAAGCCACTGCAATGAGAAGCCAGCTCACCACAACGAAGAGTAGCCCCTGCTCGCTGCAACTAGAGAAAGCCTGCACACAGCAATGAAAACTCAAAGCACCCAAAAATAAATAAACTAATTAATTAATTTTAAAAAATAGTAAGTCAAACTATTGTAAGTCAGGAACCACAGTTCTTTGCTATCAGGCTATTAATTTTTTCTACATACCTGCTTTTCAAGATGAAATTAAGTGTTCTTATGTACATTAAAAAGTTATTCTTTAACTTTCACTTGATTGAGTCATTAAGTATTAGAAATTTGTTTAAGAATCATGATTTATTTTTTCAGAATCAGTCAACAGGTAGTAATTCCACATTGTACATGACATTTCTTGTACCCTTACCATATAAACATTTTTGTTTAACCTTCACTTAAGTGCATACAAATTTTAATCTATTTAAATTTCAGGACTTTATGTCATGGCCTTAATATCTCCTTAAAATAGCATTCCTTATAAACAGTAAGCAGAACTTCTAGACAAGCAGCTGTACAGACTCTACAGTAACATATTTGGAAATACACATTATTAAGAAAAGACTGTACTGTATAGTCCTGTTTGGAGTTCATCATCTTCGAAACTTTTCCTTTAATCATTAAATCTATATATATAGTTTCATATGGTCCGATTTATTGATGAATAAGTGAAATACGTGAAGAAATTCACTAAGTCTTTTCCTCTACTCAGTTGGTGAGACAGGATTGTATTTGTGCTATTAACTGAGAAGTTATATCTGTTTTCCATTGGGAAGAGTGCTGGCAAACTCATCCCAGCTAAATCACTCTTGTGTGAAAAAGGCAGACACAGAAAGAAAACTAAAAATAGGATAAAGAAAAAAAAAAAAAAAACACCCTGAATTCAATAGCACTGCAACAGAAGCCTCTTCTTACATTACCTGTGCATCTTCCAATTTGACAATGGTCCAATAAGCGTATCAGAACACTTTGCCCATTTCTAGCACTGGACCTTCACTCTCAAGGGCATAGACCCCAGAATTCACACACTCTGCATACTCCTGCTGTATGTTGCCAAATTCAGGGGTCCTTTGGGGCTGTGTAGAAAGAATATTCAAAATGGGATGCCTTTAAGTGAGGATGTGTCATTAATATGTTCTAAAAACTGCACTATATTTTCTGTATTTTCTCTTAAAATACAGAAATACTGTATTTTCTCTTAAAATCTTGAGCAATTGAAATCAGAAACATGTTTTAACAATTTCCCGATCCCAATATACATATCCCATGACTCACAAAGTAGGTTTTCAGTAAACATTTGCTAAATGAAGAAATATACATGTGAGAAACTATCCCCCATAAATTGAAATGAGTGTGCTATTCTATGTGAAAATTTGTTCACCTTATTGACAAATGCAGGTAAAGAAAAATATTAAATAAAGTAGCATCGAACTCTAAGAATTTTCCCCTACCCATTTGCTCCCCAGGTAGAAATCATCATTCTCTTCTTTATAAAGAGCTCTTGATATTGGTTTATAGCATCTTGCTAGTAATAATTTACTGCACTTATGTGTTTACAAGTCTGACTTCACATTTTGGGCCATGAGTTCCTTGAAAACAGGAATCTCTTTGACTTCTGCAGTACCTACTACAACTTCTGGGTATATAGTATGTGCTTAATAAACCTGGATGGATGGGAAGTTGGGACTTTAAGGCTGCTTCAATTGCTCTTGCCTAAACTCTTATTCATGTACTCAAACGTGGGCGAAGTCACTAATTTCAAAATCTTTGGTCCCTGGGGTTTAATTAGTAGCTCGGACATCTACATTTTGGAATCTTTTTTGAGATATTTGAGTAAAATCATATTTTATTCAAGTATGTGGTCTATATATCTTAAGCCCTTTGTCAGTTGCATAGAGGCCTGATCCCCAAGCTAAGACACAGACACTGTTCAATTAATTATTTTACTTCTTTGATCATTTGTCATTTGACGAAAAATGAAAATAGATAGCACATCTGATGAACACAGGTTTTATCTATCCTTGTATCTTGCAAAGTTTTATAGTCCCTCTGACCACCCACTCCTGGATGAGAAAAGTATTTTATAATCTGACACCACAAAACATTCATCTGCCAGGATATGGTGACATTTTGCAATGTCATTGAAAATCATCTTTATTCTGGTTACAGACCTCCCCACTGGGATTCCTCATTTTGGATACAATCATCTATTTTCCTTTCCCACAAAAGTTTCCACTTTTCCAAATTCCTCTTTTTCTTCTTTTATCTTGGACTTTAGTCTTCCAGATTAAAATCTAAGAGTGTGATGTTTGTGTCTGAGACTGCTTCTTAAGAATAAAATTCCCAGAATTTTGCACTCGACTTTGTGCTGTGTTGCATAAGAGGTTAGATGCTTGCTGAGTGAATGAGAGGTTGAAGTACATCATACGTGACAGATCTTCATACCAAGGACCCAGTCCTGTTTCAAATGACATGGAAACTGCTATGGAGTTCCTGAGAATGGACAATGGATTCACACTTGGCATCTCTGGATCTTGGGTCAATTATTCTACTTCCCTGTAGAATATTTCCATCATTTATATTTTTATACAAGAATCCTTTTGAGTCAATCTCCTTTATATTGTTATTTTGCTTGAAACAATCAAATACAGAGTCAGGGAAGAAGTAAAGTTATAATAAATGAAGGAAAATATTAACTGAAGTATTCAAAAATTCAGAAAGGGATGCTAAGAACTGAATTACATCTTGATTGCAATATAAAAGAAGAACACAAATACAACAACAAAGGCAGCACACACACACAGATAAAAACTTCTATTCCTTGGTGAAAGAAGCAAACTCTGTTTTTTACTGTCAGTAGAGAAATATGAAGATATTTTGTGTACATTGCAAAAAAAATGGTTTACTTATAATCATGGAACATTTTTCTATAGCGTTTATAAAACTTTCCTCCTGGCTACCATTAATACTAAATTTGATAAACTCTTGAAGAGTTCTCTGGGGACTCATTATTGGATAGAAAGGAGCAAATGCATACAGTTTCCAAATGCTCATACCAAGTTGCTTTCTGAGTGATGTAATATAATTTTAAATCCCTTTCACAAGAACCGTGTTCTCAGCAAATGTTTTATTTGAAGTACAATGAATCAATGTGAAGTACCTGAAAAGTAGTTGTTATCTAATAACCTCTTGTCAAAACCTCAGGTTAAAAGTTTCTTGTAGAGAAATGAAAAATATGGCAACTACTGTTACCTATTTTTTAACTGAAGAAAATTACTCTCTGTCTAATAAAAAGCATTCTACAATTAAAATGTTTTATAACAGAGAATTAATTACTTTAAAAGCACATATAAGTTGTGGGAAAAGAAAAAAACTGAAATATTTTAAATATTTTGGCATAATTCCATTTTCACTCTAATTATTAGAGAAGGTTCTAATGGAAACACTAAAAACCAGGAACAATACAAATCTAGTTTTTCTTTTTCTAAGAAGCGAAATATTTTTTCTTAAGTGCCATCAAAATAAGTGATGGCAGCAGTGGTTAAGAATCCGCCTGGCAATGCAGGAGACACGGGTTTGAGCCCTGGTGTGGGAAGATCCCACATGCCACGGAGCAACTAAGCCCCTGCGCCACAGCTACTGAGCCTGCGCTCTAGAGCCCGTGAGCCACAGCTACTGAGCCCGTGTGCCTAGAGCCTGTGCTCCACAACAAGAGAAGCCACCACAATGAGAAGCCTGTGCACCGCAACGAAGAGTAGCCCCTGCTCGCCGCAACTAGAGAAAGCCCATGCACAGCAACAAAGACCCAATGCAGCCAAAAATAGGTAAATAAATAAATTTATTTTTTAAAAAAAAGTGATGCCAGAAGGACTGGCTAAGTAAAAAAAATGTTATTGAAGATAAAAGTTTCAGAAGATTCTCGAGATTCATAGGGAAAAAATAAGGACCTTTATTACTGAGGGCTGAGATGACACTGACAACAGAAACAAATATAAGGTCTTGAACCAGGGACAAACTGGGTTTGCTGAGATTGTAAATCCTAATTCTCTCACTTATACATTAAAAAATACATATATCTACTTAAGAAAAATAAAATATACTGGCATGAGAATATAGGACTTTGATAGATGGACACACCTTCAAATATACCTTAATAGAGTAATAAGTGATGAAAAAATATGTCAGGCACTTATCGTACAATGAGGTAAAGAGTTCTAGACCCCCATCGATCCCATTTGTTCTATTTGGCTTATAGGAAGTTTTCACAGGAAGTGTGGGGAGACTGCATTTTTCCAGCCTCACTGCAAGAGAGGGAGACATTAATTCTAGCCATTTAGATATGGTTAGTGGCTTGTACCCCAAATGCAGTTAAATGTAGCCCTCATCTCTAAAACCTCCCTAGAAACCACGGGCTCTTTCTTTATCCTCAGGCTTCATGGACATAAAGGAAGGACTAGTGTATGGTAATAGCCACACAATTAAAGAAGCAAATCTTCTTGAGTTTCCACTTGGCAGGGACCTCTCCAGGAAATATATAACAAGAAATAAGCAAGCTGTTTATGCCACCGAGATTTTAGATTATTTGTTTAAGCATCAGACAAGTGTTACACTAACAGACAAGCATTATCCTCACTATTCAGCAATCATAATTACATTATATGTGTCCTAGCACATATGAGACTAAAGGACAAAAAACCTGGCATGCCCTCCAGATCTTTTCTGTCGGACAGTAATTGTCAAGCTATTTTCATATTTCTCTTTTTCAATGTTAATTTAATTTTTCCTGAGAGCATGTGTTAAGAAATGATTGATTCTGTGGTCATAGTTAGATAATCAGTTTTTAATCACAATTTCATAGTCAAGGTGAAAGAGAAAGGTTTTCTTTTTTCTCCCTTTTAACAAAATGATTAAAAACCATCAGTGTCATAATCTCCTGGAAATAACTGAGTCATCAGAATATACCCTGACAGTATATCCATTTCAGTGTCATATTTCTATCACTTTAAGTTATGACTGAAAAGTCATTAGAAAATTTATACTGCGCTTCCAACTAGTAATTATGTGAACTTCGTAAAGACTTCATTAGGCAACTCCATTTCAAGAAGTATTATAGGTATTGAGATACATATTCCTCAGTGGACCTAACTATGTAAGTAGATGTTAACTATAAACATTTAAATCCAATTTGATTACAACATATCCCATAGCAGTAATTGGATTCATTTATAATGATTAGTCAGGGGAGGTATTATCCATATAAATAACTCAGTTCTGCTTAATCTTCATAAACAGTGTGATATTATTTGAAACATCAAGAGTACTGTACTTGTAATCAGAATAAAGAAGTTTTATAATTATTTCTGCTTCAAAAATATTTGGTTATATTTCTAATTTTTCTATCCTAGCATAAATAAATTATTCTTCCCTGGCAATATGATATACATACATACACAGATACAAACACACAAGCATATGTATGTTCATAAATATACATATATATACTTGTATACACACACACATATATATACACATATACACACATATTCTCTCTCTCACTATATTACACACACACATGTACATTTACAGATACAAGCTAGATATGATTATACATTCTACAAAAGAGAAAACTGAGGCACAGGAAGCCAAAGATATCACACATCTGTCTATCAGAACAAGGTTTCAACCCAAGATGTCTGGGTCCTGAGCTCTTCATCACTATGCTAATGTTTCATTTATCCTAAGTTATAATAATGTCTTTCTATCTGTAGAATCAGGAAACCTAAATCCTAGTAGTTGTTCCATGAACTATGTGACATTGGACAACATATATATTTTCCTCCTGGCTCAATTTTCTCAAAGAGAGAATTTAGATAGTTGTACAATGGAAATGTTATTAATTAGTTATCTATCAATGCATTTGTCTATTTAAATAATGCATTCCTTTATAAAATATATATGGAATCTCAGCAGAGAAAATAGAGAGACATTCCTTAACACCCTGGCCTTACACTGGGGTTTTGGAAGCTCAATAAATACTGATAACAAAGATTTATACAGTGCTTTCCATGTATCCTTTGTGGTAGATGGATGGATAGGTAGATGATAGATTAGATAGATAGATAGATATAAAGAAAGATAGATTTAATCCTAACAAAATTCTATAAGAAAAATTATCACAGTGTACAAAAAAAATTTGAAGTGATATGATTTGTTTAAAGTCACATTCTCTATAAGAGACAGAGCTAGGATTAGAAGCTGGGACATATATCTCCAGGGCCCACTCTCTATACTATTATGCTGTATTGGGTCTTCAGTAAGACTAGTTTATTTTTCCCTAGCCTGAATTTGCAATCAGTTGGGAGAGCTAAAGGAATAGCAGTAGAGATCATATAATCTTGTTTATTGTTGAAAAGGTTGTTAGAGGAGAAATTGACCTAGGAGCACAGCAGAAACTTGGGCTCTCATTATTCTTGTTTTTATCATTATTATTATTATGCTGGTGTGAACCGCATAATAGAAAGCTTATTCATTCTATCCCAGGCAGCACTAGGTCACCTCAGGCCTCTTCATATAGGGCATGCCACATAAATATTACAGAATAAGAAACAGTGTAAAGTGAATACTTATTGAGGATAATTGGTACACAAAGGTAAAAAGGGAAGAGAAAGACTGAGTTATACATGCTCGGTTTCCACCCCCTAATATGTCAAATGTAAGGAGAAAGACCAGGATTGCAACTCTAATGTAAATCACACCACATAGAAAGTAGACATAATAGCAAAGACTGATTCTTACTAAATTCATTTATGAAACATGAGAGATTAGAGTAATAGAGGTTGAAAATCACTGACCAAGTGGATAATAAAATCTCTGCTGATTTTTTCATAATATATTTTTAAATTTGAGACTTAACAGAGTATTGCAAAAATAGTTTAGAGAATTCTGGATACACTACACCCAGTTTCCTTTATTAAAATCTTAAGTAACTACAGTGCAATCATCTCAACTGAGGAATTAATAAAGTTACAGTGTTATTAACTAAACTGCAGGCTTCATTTGGACTCACCAGTTTTTTTCACTAATGTCCTTTTACTATTCAAAGATTCAATTCAGGATCCCACTTAGTATTTAATTGTCATGAAACCATAGGTTCGGCCAATCTGGTACAGCTCCTCAGTCTTTCCTTGTCTTCCACAATCATGACACTGGGTAGTCAGGTAACAGATAATAAGGTACAATAGATATGCCTTACAAATGCCATATGCTAGGAGGATTGAACTAGATAGTGTATTACATGCAACTTGTAAATAGTGCATAGTAATTGGTATAATGCTCAAATAATGGTTAATATCAGTATTGGTACTTAAAATGTAAATGTAAACTTTAAATTTGCTGAACTCATATATTTTTCTCTCAACCTTCCCTCCATTTATCTATAATGCACTGCATTCTGTTTATTTGTTTGTTTATTGTAAATCATCCTGATGCCTTTTGTCTTTCTATGCTCTTTACTTCCTACCATTTTCATTATTTCTGAGGCATGTCTTCTAGATATCATTAGACACAGTATACAGTTTTGTGAATTTTTAAATTTCAATTCTGTGGTTGCTTACTTTCAAAGGTATGCATTTTTTCACTACATTTCTGCAAAAGCAATGAACAGCACTATATAGAAGATTACTAGGAGAATATAATGGGAAATAAAGATTAATTTCAAGAGTAAAAACTAAAATGTCAGAAAGCATTGAAGAAAATAAGCAAACAATAGAAGATTCTTATAAAATTTAGCATATCTTAAATTATATCTATAGAATATTAAACAGTAGATAACAAATAATCATTGACTAAAATATCTTGGAAAAATATTCGTAGCTTAAAGCTATATAGACAAATTGTTTTTTATGTCAAAGACAACATAAAAATATGCTTAATTATGTAATGTCCCACATTCTCTTCTTGAAAATCTACTTAAAGATTTAGTCCAGTGAAATGAAAGATGACTTAAAATCAAGCATTCAAGATTGGGAAAATTATGTTGTTTGTAAACTTTGCAATCCATTCATTATATAGATGGAATAGATGGAAATGATTTGTGAACAAAGTTACAAATTTAACACTAAATCAAAATATTTGGGAAATATTTATTTGGTGCAACAATAGTGTTATAATAGTATAGTAGATCTATAACCAGGAGTTAATTAGAATATCTGGAAAAATCTAGAGTCAGAGGCAGAGAAAAAAATAAGAACATTAATTTCCTCCTAAACCTGAAGCCAAAACATCAGTTTGTTTATGAAATATGTCTTTTATTGATTTTAATACAGCTTGCAGATAATTTAAATCAATAAAGAAAATAATCAAAATTTAATAAATTGAAGAATATATTGGAAACATGAGAACAACAAAGAAAAATTAATATGTATATATTTGAATAATTCAGTGAATCAATTATACATAGTTACAGTATATATTTATAGCATTATACTTATATATGTATATAACAACATACATAATTAATTTATTTAAACATATTTATGTCACACAAACATATATAATCTGAATATTGTGTGTGTATGTGTATGTGATAGGATTTTTTTAGGGCACTGTGGTAATCTAAAAATTATGGCATGAGTGGGAATAAAAGCAATCTTGGATTTACACCTTTCCCCATCTCATCTCTCTTCATGCCACAATTTACAGAGAGAGAGAGAGAAGCACAGAGACAGGAAGCAAGGGAAAGAGAAGCTTATTTTTTACCAACAATTCAAAGAACCAAAACATTATTTCTTAAACACAAAATCAGGGCTAATAGATGTTCAAAATTATCTATCATACGAATATTTTGTTTTTCAGTATTATAAAAAAAATTCCCACCTTAAATAGATATTGAATTAGAGAACACGATACTTATTCAATCCCAAAGTCCAATTACCTAGTTCTGTGGTAATAGTCCTGGGAAATGGACTGTGAAAAACCGGCCACACTCTGCTGAAAACTGGGAAAATAACACAAACTATGATTCTTAAAGCTCAACTCCAGTGGTTTACGTTCTGCTAACTCTCATGATGATTTTTGACCGTCTGGCTTGAGAGCAACAGAACATCCATATCCATCCACATCCACTTTCAGGAAGAGAGCAACATCATTAGATTCTTCCAACTCGAGATGAGAGACAAGAGAAAAGAATGAAAGCAAGTGGTGCAAATATTATGTTTATCTTTATCTCCCTTCCTCCCCTCAGCTTAGTTAATGAGCTTTATTCTTTTAGCTTCTTGTTTAGCATGTAGCATTAATGCGTATTTATTTCATAGGGACTACACGTTTTGGCAAGAAGTGCATCATCTGTAATACATTTAAGTTAGTCTACCAACAAAGCCACCTTGTAATAATATAAAAATGTGGAATATCTCTTTCATAGGAGTTTTAAAATTTTTTCATCTTACTATACATATAAAGAAATAAAATTTTAAATTTTTACAAAGAACTTGAAGAAAACTCATTTTTTTTCTGTTTCTTATAGATATACAAGACACAACAAAATGACATAAAGAACCTAAATAATATAATATTAATGTAATTGATAAAGATGACAGTACATGCAGACAAAATGTGTCCAGGCACTGTTGAAAATTTCATACACACACACACACGCACACACAACAATGACACTAACACCAACGGTAAACTAAGCTATAAAACAATCTCAGAAATAACCAAAGTAAACTAAGCTATTAACCTCAGAAATAACCAAATGTAAAAATTTGATATTTAAAAAATGCTAATGATTTAAAGTAGATATTTTGATATAAATGTTAAAAAAGCCAAGAGTGTTGTTGACCTGTAACAAATGGACTGCCACTTATTTCTCCAGCAAAGATGAATTCACTCTGTATCAGCACCGAACTGCAACTCTGGGTCTGCAATCACGGTGAGCCTAGTGCAGTGCGAGTACCCACATGGCAAGAGAAAGAGAACACTTTTACAGAGGGGAAAAGGAAGTTGACAGGGCAACAAAGAGTCCATGGCTCTTCATTGGCTGAGTCCTTGCCAGGAATGAAGAGGAGTCTTTCTTCCTCCTGTTGGGCTCTGCTACGGTCTCAGGGTGTGAGAACTCCCTCTTCTGGTCTCTCGACTATATTTGAGGTTTCTGTTTATTGATTTTTTAGAGTATCTTACGTGTATGTATATTGAGAGCTATTACATATTGCACTATTTACATATTTACAATATATGTAAACATGTACATATATATTTTTATATATTTATAAATCCGTATATACAGAATTGTATAATAATACATCCAAATGTTAACAGTTTCTTCCTTCAGCCTCTCTAGGCAACCCAGTACAATTTGATCACTGTCCAGAAACAAGAGTGAATGAGAAGAGTCATTGTTTTTTTTCTACACCTTTAATGACTACATTTCTACAACCGATAAGAAGTCTTTCAATCACAGTGACACATGCAGGTATGTTAGCTTAGCTTATTTTTTTCCCCTACTCAAAACTTCTTTACAGTTCAAACACAAAGGGAAAATGTTTTGTGTTTCTTTTTAATTTTAAAATAACCAAATAAAAAGCAAGAACTAGTTAGAGTAATTGAATACAATCACAATGTATTAGGTCTCTCTATATGGAAACACGTAAAATGTGCTTCATCAAGAAACAAATCTTCGAATGAATATGACTTTTATTCTTTAAATTTCCTTGCATTTGTTTCTTTCTCAGTCTTGAACTCAAGGGCTAGAGAAATGGATTTTTTTTTTTCTATTCATTACATTATTCTCCAAATTTAAAAAAAAGCAAAGCATGCTTGTTATAATATATCAAAATATAGACATATACAAATTTAATATTCTCTTACTACACAAGTCCACTTCTTGTTATGTAACCAATGATAGAAACTCAATGTGTAGCCTATCAACTTTTAATTTTTTTATGTTTAGAGAAACTTATAAACATACATAGCGTTTTCTTTGGTGATTTTGTTGTTGGTTGTTAATGGTTATTTCCAAACCAATTCATTTTATATAATGATGCTGTAACTTGAATTTTCACTGCATAATGAGATAATTCATAATAACATAATATAAATTATCATAATTAATCTACTAGTCCACTATCAATGGACATTAAGGTGGTTTCCATCACTTCAATAGAGCAGATATTTCAGTAGTAAACATTCATATTTTCTTACTACAGGCTTTTATTTCTGTGAGATAGTTTTCTAGGTGATATTTCTAAGACAAAGGAAAACAGGTTCATAAATATCCTTAACACAAAAAGCTAGAGAAAGAATGTTAGGAAATGAAGTTAAAAGGGTTGGCAGGTCCAAATCTTGTAAAACTTTGTAATTCAATTTAGGGAATTTGCTTTATTCTATGTACACTGGAACTCTCTCAAGGTTTTAGGCAATGAAATGACATGAATGAATATCTTTAAAAGATCATCATGGTTGTTGCAATGAGAATCCAAGAAGCCTAATAATCCCCTCAGCATTATGGGGAATATATCTCTATTAAATGGAAAACATGTTTGCTTGTTTGTTTGTTGGGATTTTGTGTGAAGGTACTGAATGCAGTACACCTCTCACGTCAACAATAATATTCCACTCCTTTTATCTGACTGGTTCTACTTACTAGATTTTGAGGTCTTGAGTCACTGAGTCGTTGTATGGAGTGGGTTCGTTACATGCACCCATGTGCATTATATGGTGTGGGACCCAGTAAATATCTGCTTGGTGAAAGTTGATCTGAGGACATCTAGAAAGTAATCAAATATATTAGTAATATCGAATTGTTAGAAGGATATTTGAACTTCAATGTTGACTAAGTAAGTTTTGATGAAAAGTGAGATTGTTCCAAGAAACTGACATCATAACTAAGAATTTTATGGCCAGGAAGAGATAGACATAGGAAAATGGGGAAGAAAGTTTTTGGCTTAGAGGAGACCTAGCACAACAGATTCAAAGAGGTAGCAAACATAGTGCAGAAAAAAGGATAATAAACACAGATATTGCCAGATGATATTACAAAAGCAGAATTATTTATCTTCCTCCTCAAGTCTCTTCTCACAATCCTAGTAAACAGCACCGTAGTATAGCAAAGTGTTCAAACCAGACGTATAGAATGTATTCTTTCTCTTTTCATTCTTTCAGGTGCCACATAAATAGGTATTATTAACTCACTCACTTTTCCGTGATTCTCTATTTACCAAAGTAGCACAGACCATCAGCATCGCTCACCAGGACTACTGCAGTGTCCACACTTGAGGGCCTCCTGCTGCTGCCCTTGCCCCTTCAATCCATTCTGTACCCGACTTGTCTCTCCACTTTATCCACTTTACATCAACCTGGCTCTTAGATGGTCTGGAATTCATTTCTCTTGTCTACCACTCGACTTTTAACTTAGTTTAAGGCATCCTTTGTAAATAAAGTTTTATTTAATTTCAGAGAGTCAAGTCCATCAGTCTTTTTATTTGCTGCCTTTGAATTTTTAAATCTTGCTTAGAGTAACATAACAGAATTTTTTAAAAAGTCAGTTAGCCTCCTAAAATTTTGAGCCCATAAAGGTTTGGCTTTTTCAAACAATTTTGTTGAGGTATAATTTACATCCCATAAATTAAGTGTATATTTTAGTGACTTTTAGTATATTTACAATGTTTTGCCACCATCACCACAGTCTGATATTAAAACATTTCAATCACCCCAAAAGATACTTCATGCACAATTTTAGTGAATCCCAGTTTCCATCCCCAGTTCCCACTAATCTGGATTCAGATGCTGTAGATTTTTCTTTTAGGGATAGTTCACATAAATGAAGTAATAAAATATATAGTCTCTGTGTCTAACATAAGGTCTCTGAGGTCCAAACTGTAGTCTGTTTTTTTTAATTGCTGAACAGTGGTTCCATTGTATGGATACACTATATTTTTGTCCATTCACTAACTGATTGGGATTCTTTCCACTTTTTAGCTGTCATGAATAATCCTGCTATGAACAGTTACATACAAGTCTTTTTCATTTTTCTTGAGTAAAAACCTAAGAGTAGAATTAGTACTACATATGGTGTTTATGTTTAACTTTAGAAACTGCTAACTTTTCCCAAAGGTCTATATCTCTTTATGTGTCCTCTATCAGTGTATGAGGGTTCTAATTTCTCTACATCCTTGCCTACACTTGTTATTTTTTTTTCTTTGATTAAAGCCATTCTAGGAAGTATGAAGTAATATCTCACTGTGGTTTTATTTTGCATTTTCCTGATGACTAATGCTGCTGACTCTCTTTTCCTGTGCTTAGTAGCCATTTTAATATACTTTTTAGAGAAATGTCTACTTAAATATTTCACCCATTTTTAATTTTATATCTGTCTTCTGATTAAGTTGTAAGAGTTCTTTTTTTATATGCTGAATATAATAATCCCTTTCTCAGGTATGATTTACACATATTTTCTCCCACTCTGTGCTTTATCTTTTAATTTTTATTATTCATATCTTTTGAAGCACAAAAGTTTTACTATTGATGAAGTCCAATTTATCTTTGTTTTTGCGGTTGTTATTTTATGGATTCTACTTTGTATACGATATCTAAGAACTCTTTGCCTAGCACAATGTCTTAAATATTTTTGCGTGTGTTTTCTTCTAGAAGATTTATAGTTTGAGCTCCTACATTTATCTCTACTATCCATTTTGAGTATATTTTGGAGGTATAGTGTAGGTTGAGGGGTCTTAGGTATAAATTTATTCTTTTTTACATGGATATTCAGTTGTTCCAACACTATTTGATGAAGAGACTATTCTTTCTCCACTGATTTGCCTTGATACCCTTGTCAACAATCAACTGATCATACACATAAGGATTTGTTTCTCAACTGTCAGTTCTGTTACATTGATCTACATATCTATCCTTACCCCAGTAACATATTGTCTTGATATGACAATAGCTTATAGTAAATTTTGAAACTGGGAAGTGTAAGTCTTCCTACTTTCTTCCTATTTTCTTTTTCAAAATATTTTAGTATATATTAGATGCTCTGCATTTCCATGTAAATTTTAGGATAAGCTTGTTAATTACTACAAAGACCTGTATGGGGAATATGATAGAGATTGTATGAATTTATAGATCAATTTGAGGAAAACTGAGATCTAAAGTACTGAGTCTTCCATACATATGCCTGAAATAGCTCTCCATTTATTTAGATTTTTTAAAATCTCAGCAATATTTTGTAAGTTTCAGTGTAAAATATTTATAATTTTTGGTTAGTATATTCTTAAGTGGTTTTTGGGGGGAAGTTATTTTGAATGGAATTTTTATTAATTTCAAGTTTATTGCTTGTATAATGAAAACCAAAATTCCCTTTTCAAGCTCAATATAACTTTTCTCACATAGATATTTATATGAAAGGCAAAGTGGTATAGGAAGAAACAAATTTTCTAGTCACATGAATATGCTCTATCATTATTATCTGTGGAACATTGATTAAGTTATAGTATTGGGGCCATTAAAGTATTTCCATTAAAGTATAAGAAAGATCTCTACTTTACAAGGAATCAGTAATTACTATTTATGACAAGCTGTGTAAAGCATCTTGCCTCTTTTCTTTTTATTTGAATTTTATTTTTTTTATACAGCATGTTCTTATTAGTTATTTATTTTATACATATAAGTGTATATATGTCAATCCCATACTCCTAATTCATCTCATTGCCTCCTTTCTAATACCCAGTTAATTGAATGTTGTTAAAATTATTTTTGATATATTTCTGATCTAAGATAAATTCTTAATTATTTTAAATAACTAGAATGAATATGCATAGCCTGGAGCATATATCTCATCTCAAATTTATATATGATAAATTCAATATTTTGTAATAAATTTATATTATGTATAATATAAAATTGATATATTTATATAAAAATATAATATATGTATCCATATGTGAGTTATGTAAATGATCCATATATGAATTTTATATATATATATATATGCAAAGTGGAAAAGAGCTCAGAAATTGAGGTGGATTTGAATTCCAATGAACAAACCAACTCTCTGTTGAACTGAACACAGCAGCAAGGATTTATACAGGAAGGAGAAAAACCAAAGTCATAATAGCAGTGCCATCACAGATATAAAACAGTCCTGGTTTCAATTAAGTAGTCAGGAGAAAAGAATAGCTTTTTTATGTAATTGGCATTTATACATTGAGTATTCTTATTTATTTATTTATTTTTAGCTGTGTTGGGTCTTCATTTGTGTGCGAGGGTTTTCTGTAGCTGCAGCAAGCGGGGACCACTCTTCATCGTGGTGTGCGGGCCTCTCACTGCCGCGGCCTCTCTTGTTGCGGAGCACAGGCTCCAGACGCGCAGGCTCAGCAGTTGTGGCTCACGGGCCCAGTTGCTCCGCGGCATGTGGGATCTTCCCAGACCAGGGCTCGAACCCGTGTCCCCTGCATTGGCAGGCAGATTCTCAACCACTGAGCCACCGGGGAAGCCCCTCATTGAGTATTCTTAATTTCAGTTTTTTATTCATAAGATCTTGTCATTATTATTCATTTTACCTTTAATTCTCTTGTACATTAAAGAGAATAAATGGGGCAATTTTTAAATTTCAAATATCTTATTTACTCCTTGGCAAGAAAGCTTAACTCACTATGTACATTTCCATCATGTTTTATTGTTTTAAAACAGAAGTTAGCCATAGGTAAATTACTTATGATGGTTGAAATAAGAGGTCAGTAGGTAATAAATTCCTAGTTCTTTGTATGTTAAACTGACCTCTGCACTCTCCAGATTTAACTATTTATTTTAGTTGGACAGAAAATCAAAATAAAATTGATACATCATTTGAAAGTAAATAAGGTGATATTTCTTAATATTTGCATTTGTAGACATCACAAGTAGAAAGAAATAATGATTACTATTTGAAATAGTGGAAATATTCCAGTCTTATGATTATTTTATACATCTCTGTAATCATTACATTAATTTTTACTTAGATATAATTGGCTACTTTGTTCAGATAAAAATTCTCAGTAAAATTATGTATTTCATCAGTATGTTTTTTTTTCCAAAAATTTTATCAGAGAGATTTTGAAAGGCTAATAATTTGTTGAAAAAGTAGTAGCCTTCTTAATTCAGCTTTGTCCATTCTGGCCTGAGGTACAAAATAACATTTTGAACTATTTGCTACTATAATACCTTTGAGACTGTCAGCCTAAAAGAATCAAGTGCTCTGTATTCCCAGGAATTCGAGCTTGGTGGAGCTCATGCATCTGTACTCATCCTCTAGTGCTAAGGAAGTAATTATAAGTGTTCCAGCCAAATCCATAAATCATGATGTGGTGAGAACTCTGGTTTCCTTTGCTGTCCTCCTTAAGTGAATGCAATCTCAATGCCCGTTGATATCCCCTAAACTGCTCTTGCAAACGGTTATTACATTTGAACTTTGAAGACTTAGAAGCAATTTGTATTCTCTGATGGGCTTTTGTCTTTGAGATGCCCTTCCCCTCATAATACAAACGGAATGTCAATGTTGAAACTTTGGTTCAGTCACATATGTGAAAGTAGCAGAAATAAGCGTATATTTTAAAGCTCCACAACAGTGCATTTTAAAAATACCCGTACACACACACACACCACACATGCACACGCCACATATGTTTGTGTAGGTATATAGGACACAAATCAGTTTTAGAACATTTTTTTCAATCTCTCCTTTTGCTTACTTGGCTGTCCAACATTAACTTTCCCTCTTTCTTTCCCTTTATTTATAGCTACTTATTCCTCCTAATTCTTTCTCTTTCATGTCTCTAAGAGCAAAATTCTGAACAAAGATTGAACAATCAGTGGAAATAAATTTATGAGAGTTAGTATAGTTTACTTAGAGGCATTATATCTTATAGGAACTATGAAGTAAAATAGACTTGTGCCCAAAAACCCAGTTTTAGTGCTAATTATATATGGAGGCTTATATTTCAAAATTTCAACCAATGTTAACTATTATAGTTTGTGTAGTAAATTCATGACTAGATGCCTTTTTTATTTCTAGACAGAATAATATAATGTTTGATTAATTAGGAAAGGTAAATAAGTACATGTTGAAGATCATTTGTATATGTCATTTACACCCCCAAAAAATAATCACCTGGTGGAAATATTTTCATAAAAAAACAACTCTTTCCCTCCTCTTGAAAAAAACATTAAGTATGTATTTCTCAATGATGAGCACAGAACTCACCTGAACTTTTTACTAAAATTAAGTATATTAATCACAAAAATAATCTCCTGCTATATTTAAGCTCAAATACTCATAGTTGAGGTAAAAATGCAGACAGAAATAGATAGTATTAAACACTCTCTAACTCAATGTTGCCCATTGTGTGATGACCAAAAAATATGTTGACCACGTTCCTCAAAACACAAATGAAGAGGGGAATTAAAAGTCACACTTTCCTTAAATTTCACACCTTTTCCTTAAATCCTCCCAGGGAATTTGCACTCAGTCATTAAAGCTAAAGAGAAAGTTTTAATTAATAACATCCCTGAGCTTTTTGTGTTTTAAATAGGGAAACATAAGACATGAAATTGTCTTTAAGACTAAAAGAAGTGAAACAATAATGACAAAATCATAGTTATAAGCACCCGCTTTTATTACTAATGTTTCATGGGCACCATGCTATTTACATTGTCTTATTTAAACAACAACTATTAAACTACCTTAATCATCATTTTACAGATTAGAAAAAGAAAGATCAGGTATGTTAAAAAATTTGCTGGGGATCATACAGGAAATAAATGGCAAATCTGGGATGTGAATTCATGTTTGCTTTATGGCCATGCTTGTCAATTGATACTTTATATGGCTCTTAACCCTTAAAATACATTAATTTCTTGTCCCCCTAACTGCAATAATACAAAATGGGAGCCCACAATACAGAAGCTTAATCTGTTACTAATATAATTAGGTGGTAGTTACATTCAGTTACATTCAATAAACATATATTAAGTAAATATTCAGATGAGGCAGAGCAAGCTAGGTATTGAAGATGAGAAATGCAGGTGGGAAAAAAGTGAAGAGGAAGCAAGTAGGGGCATTGAGTTAGGATGTAGAGGTAAGAGTAAAGTTGGAAAAAGCAAATAGTTTTCAAGTACAATATATATAAATTCATAAACACTACACAATGGACTAACTTGCCATTCTATCATATTTCATATGTAGACAAAATTGCAAAGCTATCAAAATTTGTTGACTCTGCAAGTGGATTATATATTAAAATCAAGTTTTTATTTGAGTTTTGAGTAGGCAGGAATGGAGACCCAGCTCTTAAAATGTAGGTATAATTTTAAAGGATTATTATTATCATTTCCTGTTTGCTAAAAAGGAAATAACACTTCAAAAATCAAGATCAAGAAACAAGTAAAGAAATTATGATAAAAAAACTTTTTTAAATAATAACTGAAAATTTCAGACACCAGTTACAACATATTGTAGGAAAGTATCTGTCATACTAAGAAATATGCTGGTGAAGTTTATTAAATTAGAAGGACAATAAAAATAATTATGAAAAATAGAATTGCACAATGAATAGTCTAAGTTCTTTTGCTTTCCCCAAAAGAACTGGTGATTAATTGCGTATCAGCAATTATTTACTCAGCAATGATTACCTCCATCTCTATAAAAGTTAATTACTCTCCAAAATGCTTAAAATATTCCCAGGGAGTAAGTTATCATCAGCGTATTCTAAATATTTTCTAAATTGGAAGCTGCCTAGAAAATTGTCAGGCCTTTTTTACTGTTTGTCACTGACAACTTTTTAAATGCATTAGGATGGAAAAGGGGGCAAGCAAGTCAGACAACCATGGGGTATTATTTACCTTCTTTCCACATTTCCGGCCAGATTAATCTTGCTCATGTCTTCTATGAGACTTATTGGTTATATGGAATACATAAGGCACTAGTAAAAGCACACCAAAACACCAGTGCCCTAAAAGGCTTGATTTATTTGACTGATTTATTTGTTCTACAAATAAAATTATTGAGCTCCTACAAGGTATCTGGTATTTGACCTAAGAGTTTGTAATATGTGTCTTAGAAATAAGGATTTTAGGTTGGGGTTCATTGATTCCTAGATGCATATTAGTTAAGCATCTTCAATGCCTTAGAAGGATTTTGAAGAATGTGTATTCTTAGTGTCTGCTTACTCCAGGCACATTAAAAGAGAAAACTCATTTACAACTTTATGCGTATTTTGTAGCAGTGTTTAAATTAAACCAAATGGTCTGGAGAAGTTAAAGGAGTATTCTACTAAGACCCATGGGTATCTTAAGAACAGTGCTGGAATTAGATATATGGTCAGAATTATAACTGTAACCGAAAGTGGGGTCCGGCTGCTCACCGTTCAAAAGCCAATAAAGAGGTGAGGTTGGTGGAAAGGAAAGTTTGCTTTATTTTGGATGTCGGCAACCGGGGCGGGGGCAGGGAGGGTGGACTCCTATCCAAAGGTCGACTCCCCCCGCCACTGACAACCAGCGGGCAAGAGATTTTGTAGACAGAGGGAGGAGGCTACATGAAGAAACAGCACGGTCAGCTGTGACAGTCACCTTGAAATTGGTCATCGGTGGTCTGATTGTTTTAAGTACAATTAATCTTTAGTTCCAGGGCCCGTCTGTTCCCATTTCCTTGAGGCCAGTTCTTGAAATTGTGGCAGCTTATGTCATGGCTACAGTCTGGTCATCATGTAGTTAACTTCTTCCACCTGGAGGGGGTTTCAGTATCTATATACAAGACAGCTCATAGGATATGGCTCAGAATATTATCCATAGCCCTTGAGAAGGAACTAAAGGTCCTTAACTATGCTTAGTGGCTAAACTATTATTAGCCACTAGTCTTGTTGGATTGTTTTCCTTTGTTTCTGTATTTTCTCTCTTCTCTGATTAAACATATTCTTTGGCTAAAGTTTTTCTACAGACAAAAGGCAGGCAGAGGACATGGGGGGCAAGGGCCACAGGGTCCTGCCCCATTTCATAACTAAAGAACACTAGTAGCCAAGGCGTAAAAATGAAAGTCCAGAGATAATTTCTACCTTCCATGTTGCAACTTCCTACTATGTAACAGTGAGTAAATGATGTAATTATTCAGGAAGTTAGTTTATATATTATAATCTGTGGATTATAATATCTATTCATCTTAACTCACAGTTTACTGTGCTTAATACACAGAGTTTCTGATTAGCCTATTTATGTTAAAGGATGCATTTATTTATTAAATAAATATTGTAAAACATGCTAGAGAAATAAAGATTAAAAAGACCTAAATCCTGCCCTTAAAAGACCCCTTAAGATCCCCTTAAGACCTTTACAGTTTAATGGGGGCAAAAAAAACATGAGTCAATTAGTAACCCATGTGCTTAGAGGAACAAGAGGGAAAGTCATGGAAGGATATGGGAGAACATAAGAAGAGTACCACCTTGGCTTCATTTTACAGTTGAAGCATGATGACTCTCAAACATACAACTTAAGCCTAGATCTTGTTATTTTTCCCCTTGAACTGCAGAACTAAATATCCAATTTCTTGCTGTATTTGTTCTTTTGGGGTTTTTTTTATAAGCATCTTAAATGAAGAGGTCTATAATTGAAATAATCTATCCTCCCAACAACTACAACTAGTGACTCCTCTAGTTTCCCTTATCACCATAAGTAGTATTAACATCAAACAAGGTGCTCAATTTCCTGTCTAGTTTTTCAGCTGCTTCCAAAGTCAATCTTTCCTTTACTTTCTAAACTCCACATATTTGACTTCCTTTATCCCTCTAATGTGCTCTGCTTCACCCCACTTCTTATTCTCACACTATTCTCTCCTAGGGAAAGGGTTTCATTTACTATGAGACATATTGTACCAGCATCCCAATTTGAAGGGATTTAAAAAAGACAAAGTAGAAGATGTCAAAGAAGAAGGGGTGGTTGAAAGTGCTACTTAAAGAAAAGTCTGTATTTAGAGAGATTAATAGAAATATTTAGCCTTGTAATAGTAAGCAAATATATCATCCTTTGTAGGATGATACCATGGAAATTTGAGTTTTAGTGTACCTCTCATCCTCTTACTCCTCACATTTAAATCAGTCAAAAGTTGATCTCTATCTCCTTAATATTTCCATATCAGTTCTCTTTACCTTACTCTCAGAGTTATCATGGCTCAGATCTTATCATTAACACATGCCTTAGCTAACGAAAAGTTTGCTCTACATGTGTGTGTTTATGTACTTCCTTACTTTTGGTTTCTACAAGATATTCAAAGCTGCTCTGTATATTGCCTTCCCTGGTCCTATAGTCAGCCATCTCTCCATGGAGCCTGGTTCCTTCACTAGAGAATGGTATTCAAAATCAATATCTGGATGCTAAGTGTGCTCATTGTTACTGGGGTGTCATTGCTTCTAGGCTGTCTCAGCTGACATCAAGCAAATGTATATGTGTGTATCAACCCATGTATATACACAAAATTTATAAATGTGTCCATATGTAACCATCTGTACCTACATTAATGTAAGCATAAGTGAATAATGATATATCCAATTATGATTTATTGCTACAAGGTTTTTTCTCTTCTTGTCCCTTTGCTTATCTGTAACCTCCTACTTCAACTATGAGAAACATTGCTCCCAACATCCATCATCCACTTAACTAATCCACTTAACTAATTGTCAAATTCCTCTATAAATATACAGTGATGTCTTAATCCATTCAGGCTGCTATAATAAAATACCATAGATGGGGTTACTTATAACTACAGAAATTTATTTCCAACAGTTCTAGAGGCTAGCACTTCCAAGATCTAGGTGGCAGCATTGAAAAGGCTCAGAATCTCTCTGGAGCCTCTTTTTTAAGGCACTAATTTTATTCATGAGGGCTCCACCCTTATAACATAATCAACTCCCAAAGACCCCACCTTCTAATACCATCTACTGAGGGGGTGGGTTAGAACTTCGACATATGAATTTTGGGAGGGCACAAACATTCAGACAATAGTAATTGGTATCAGAATTGTTAACTAGTATGTCTATGCAAAACAGTTTTTCAAATTGAATGCAATGCTTATATATAGTTTCTTTAACTTTTAGTCTTCCAGATTTCTCTTATTTCCAAATGTCAATGAACTTGTTTCATGTACCGTAATATAGTTAGTTATTTGCACATTCTGCATTCCATTTTGGGGTCTCCTGACCTCCTAAGTGATTTTTTTTTTTAATTTGCACATTTAGGTTTATTCTTTGTTCTGTGCAGGTCTATAAATTTTTTAAAATGCATCATTTCATGTTTCCATAATTATAGTATTATAAAGAATAATTTCACCATCCAAAAAACTCCCCTGTGCCTTACCTACTCAACCCTGCCTTACGTCCTCCAAACTCTTGGCAACCTCTGATTTTTTTAATATCTCTAAAATGTTGCCTTTTCCCATAATATCATATAATTGGAATCACAGAGTTTGTAGCCTTTTCGGATTGGCTTCTTTCACTTAGCAATATGCATGTAAAATTCATCCATGTCTTTTTTTTTTTTTTTTTTTTTTTTTTGTGTTAGCTTCTGCTTTATAACAAAGTGAATCAGTTATACATATACAATATGTTCCCATTTCTCTTCCCTCTTGCATCTCCCTCCCTCCCACCCTCCCCATCCCACCCCTCTAGGTGGTCACAAAGCACCGAGCTGATCTCCCTGGGCTATGCGGCTGCTTCCCACTAGCTAGCTATTTTACATTTGGTAGTGTATATATGTCCATGACACTCTCTTACCCTGTCACATCTCACCCCACCCCCTCCCCATATCCTCAAGTCCATTCTCTAGTAGGTCTGTGTCTTTATTCCCGTCTTGCCACTAGGTTCTTCATGGCCTTTTTTTTTTTTTTTTTCCTTAGATTCCGTATATATGTGTTAGCATACTGTATTTGTTTTTCTCTTTCTGACTTACTTCACTCTGTATGACAGACTCTAACTCCATCCACCTCATTACAAATACCTCCATTTCATTTCTTTTTATGGCTGAGTAATATTCCATTGTATATATGTGCCACATCTTCTTTATCCATTCGTCTGTCGATGGACATTTAGGTTGCTTCCATGTCCTGGCTATTGTAAATAGAGCTGCAATGAACATTGTGGTACATGACACTTTTTGACCTATGGTTTTCTCAGGGTATATGCCCAGTAGTGGAATTGCTGCGTCGTATGGTAGTTCTATTTGTAGTTTTTTAAGGAACCTCCATACTGTTCTCCATAGTGGCTGTATCAATTTACATTCCCACCAACAGTGCAAGAGTGTTCCCTTTCCTCCACACCCTCTCCAGCATTTATTGTTTCTAGATTTTTTGATGATGGCCATTCTGACCGGTGTGAGATGATATCTCATTGTAGTTTTGATTTGCATTTCTCTAATGATTAATGATGTTGAGCATTCTTTCATGTGTCTGTAGGCCATCTGTATATCTTCTTTGGAGAAATGTCTATTTAGGTCTTCTGCCCATTTTTGGATTGGGTTGTTCGTTTTTTTGTTATTGAGCTGCATGAGCTGCTTGTAAATCTTGGAGATTAATCCTTTGTCAGTTGCTTCATTTGCAAATATTTTCTCCCATTCTAAGGGTTGTCTTTTGGTCTTGTTTATGGTTTCCTTTGCTGTGCAAAAGCTTTTAAGTTTCATTAGGTCATATTTGTTTATTTGTGTTCTTATTTCCATTTCTCTGGGAGCTGGGTCAAAAAGAATCTTGCTGTGATGTATGTCATAGAGTGTTCTGCCTATGTTTTCCTCTAAGAGTTTGATAGTGTCTGGCCTTACACTTAGGTCTTTAATCCATTTTGAGTTTATTTTTGTGCATGGTGTCAGGGAGTGTTCTAATTTCATACTTTTACATGTACCTGTCCAATTTTCCCAGCACCACTTATTGAAGAGGCTGTCTTTTCTCCACTGTATATGCTTGCCTCCTTTATCAAAGATAAGGTGACCATATGTGTGTGGGTTTATCTCTGGGCTTTCTATCCTGTTCCATTGATCTATATTTCTGTTTTTGTGCCAGTACCAAACTGTCTTGATTACTGAAGCTTTGTAGTATAGTCTGAAGTCAGGGAGCCTGATTCCCCCAGCTCCATTTTTCGTTCTCAAGATTGCTTTGGCTATTCGGGGTCTTTTGTGTTTCCATACAAATTGTGAAGTTTTTTGTTCTAGTTCTGTGAAAAATGCCAGTGGTAGTTTGATAGGGATTGCATTGAATCTGTAGATTGCTTTGGGTAGTAGAGTCATTTTCACAATGTTGATTCTTCCAATCCAAGAACATGGTATATCTCTCCATCTATTTGTATCATCTTTAATTTCTTTCATCAGTGTCTTATAATTTTCTGCATACAGGTCTTTTGTCTCCTTAGGTAGGTTTATTCCTAGATATCTTATTCTTTTTGTTGCAATGGTAAACGGGAGTGTTTTCTTAATTTCCCTTTCAGATTTTTCGTCATTAGTGTATAGAAATGCAAGCGATTTCTGTGCATTAATTTTGTATCCTGCTACTTTACCAAATTCATTGATTAGTTCTAGGAGTTTTCTGGTAGCCTCTTTAGGATTCTCTATGTATAGTATCATGTCATCTGCAAATAGTGACAGCTTTACTTCTTCTTTTCCGATTTGGATTCCTTTTATTTCTTTGTCTTCTCTGATTGCTGTGGCTAACACTTCCAAAACTATGTTGAATAATAGTGGTGAGAGTGGGCAACCTTGTCTTGTTCCTGATCTTAGTGGAAATGGTTTCAGTTTTTCACCATTGAGGACAATGTTGGCTGTGGGTTTGTCATATATGGCCTTTATTATGTTGAGGAAAGTTCCCTCTATGCCTACTTTCTGCAGGGCTTTTATCATAAATGGGTGTTGAATTTTGTCGAAAGCTTTCTCTGCATCTATTGAGATGATCATATGGTTTTTCTCCTTCAATTTGTTAATATGGTGTATCACATTGATTGATTTGCGTATATTGAAGAATCCTTGCATTCCTGGGATAAACCCCACTTGATCATGGTGTATGATCCTTTTAATGTGCTGTTGGATTCTGTTTGCTAGTATTTTGTTGAGGATTTTTGCATCTATGTTCATCAGTGATATTGGCCTGTAGTTTTCTTTCTTTGTGACATCTTTGTCTGGTTTTGGTTTCAGGGTGATGGTGGCCTCGTAGAATGAGTTTGGGAGTGTTCCTCCCTCTGCAATATTTTGGAAGAGTTTGAGAAGGATAGGTGTTAGCTCTTCTCTAAATGTTTGATAGAATTCACCTGTGAAGCCATCTGGTCCTGGGCTTTTGTTTGTTGGAAGGTTTTTAATCACAGTTTCAATTTCAGTGCTTGTGATTGGTCTGTTCATATTTTCTATTTCTTCCTGGTTCAGTCTCGGCAGTTTGTGCATTTCTAAGAATCTGTCCATTTCTTCCAGGTTGTCCATTTTATTGGCATAGAGTTGCTTGTAGTAATCTCTCATGATCGTTTGTATTTCTGCAGTGTCAGTGGTTATTTCTCCTTTTTCATTTCTAATTCTATTGATCTGAGTCTTCTCCCTTTTTCTCTTGATGAGTCTGGCTAATGGTTTATCAATTTTGTTTATCTTCTCAAAGAACCAGCTTTTAGTTTCATTGATTTTTGCTATTGTTTCCTTCATTTCTTTTTCATTTATTTCTGACCTGATCTTTATAATTTCTTTCCTTCTGCTGGCTTTGGGGTTTTTTTGTTCTTCTTTCTCTAATTGCTTTAGGTGCAAGGTTAGGTTGTTTATTCGAGATGTTTCCTGTTTCTTGAGGTAGGCTTGTATTGCTATAAACTTCCCTCTTAGCACTGCTTTTGCTGCGTCCCATAGGTTTTGGGTCGTCGTATCTCCATTGTCATTTATTTCTAGGTATTTTTTGATTTCCCCTTTGATTTCTTCAGTAATCACTTCATTATTAAGTAATGTATTGTGTAGCCTCCATGTGTTTGTATTTTTTACAGATCTTTTCCTGTAATTGATATCTAGTCTCATAGCGTTGTGGTCGGAAAAGATACTTGATACGATTTCAATTTTCTTAAATTTACCAAGGTTTGATTTGTGACCCAAGATATGATCTATCCTGGAGAATGTTCCATGAGCACTTGAGAAAAATGTGTATTCTGTTGTTTTTGGGTCGAATGTCCTATAAATATCAATTAAGTCCATCTTGTTTAATGTATCATTTAAAGCTTGTGTTTCCTTATTTATTTTCATTTTGGATGATCTGTCCATTGGTGAAAGTGGGGTGTTAAAGTCCCCTACTATGATTGTGTTGCTGTCGATTTCCCCTTTTATGGCTGTTAGTACTTGCCTTATGTATTGAGGTGCTCCTATGTTGGGTGCATAAATATTTACAATTGTTATACCTTCCTCTTGGATCGATCCCTTGATCATTATATAGTGTCCTTCTTTGTCTCTTGTAATAGTCTTTATTTTAAAGTCTATTTTGTCTGATATGAGAATTGCTACTCCAGCTTTCTTTTGATTCCCATTTGCATGGAATATCTTTTTCCATCCCTTCACTTTCAGTCTGTATGTGTCTCTAGGTCTGAAGTGGGTCTCTTGTAGACAGCATATATATGGGTCTTGTTTTTGTATCCATTCAGCCAGCCTGTGTCTTTTGGTGGGAGCATTTAATCCATTTACATTCAAGGTAATTATCGATATGTATGTTCCTATTCCCATTTTCTTAAATGTTTTGGGTTTGTTATTGTAGGTGTTTTCCTTCTCTTGTGTTTCTTGCCTAGAGAAGTTCCTTTAGCATTTGTTGTAAAGCTGGTTTGGTAGTGCTGAACTCTCTCAGCTTTTGCTTGTCTGTAAAGGTTTTAATTTCTCCATCACATTTGAATGAGATCCTTGCTGGGTAGAGTAATCTTGGTTGTAGGTTCTTCTCCTTCATGACTTTAAGTATATCTTGCCACTCCCTTCTGGCTTGCAGAGTTTCTGCTGAAAGATCAGATGTTAACCTTATGGGGATTCCCTTGTGTGTTATTTGTTTTTTTTCCCTTGCTGCCTTTAATATGTTTTCCTTATATTTAATTTTTGACAGTTTGATTAATATGTGTCTTGGCGTGTTTCTCCTTGGGTTTATCCTGTATGGGACTCTCTGTGCTTCCAGGACTTGATTAACTATTTCCTTTCCCATATTAGGGAAGTTTTCAACTATAATCTCTTCAAATATTTTCTCAGTCCCTTTCTTTTTCTCTTCTTCTTCTGGGACCCCTATAATTCGAATGTTGGTGCGTTTAATGCTGTCCCAGAGGTCTCTGAGACTGTCCTCAGTTCTTTTCATTCTTTTTTCTTTATCCTGCTCTGCAGTAGTTATTTCCACCATTTTATCTTCCAGGTCACTTATCCTTTCTTCTGCCTCAGTTATTCTGCTATTGATCCCATCTAGAGTATTTTTAATTTCATTTATTGTGTTTTTCATCATTGCTTGATTCCTCTTTAGTTCTTCTACGTCCTTGTTAAATGCTTCTTGCATTTTGTCTATTCTATTTCCAAGATTTTGGATCATCCTTACTATCATTATTCTGAATTCTTTTTCAGGTAGACTACCTATTTCCTCTTCATTTGTTAAGTCTAGTGTGTTTTGACCCTGCTCCTTCATCTGCTGTGTGTTTTTCTGTCGTTTCATTTTGCTTATCTTACTGTGTTTGGGGTCTCCTTATCACAGGTTGCAGGTTTGTAGTTCCCGTTGTTTTTGGTATCTGTCCCCAGTGGCTAAGGTTGGTTCAGTGGGTTGTGTAGGCTTCCTGGTGGAGGGAACTAGTGCCTGAGCTCTGGTGGATGAGGCTGGATCTTGTCTTTCTGGTGGGCACGTCCACGTCTGGTGGTGTATTTTGGGGTGTCTGTGGCCTTATTATGATTTTAGGCAGCCTCTCTGCTAATGGATGAGGCTGTGTTCCTGTCTTGCTAGTTGTTTGGCATAGGGTGTTCAGCACTGTAGCTTGCTGGTCATTGAGTGATGCTGGGTCTTGATGTTGAGATGGAGATCTCTGAGAGATTTTTGCCGTTTGGTATTACGTGGAGCTGGGAGGTCTCTTGTGGACCAGTGTCCTGAAGTTGGCTCTCCCACCTCCGAGGTACGGCCCTGATGCCTGGCTGAAGCACCAAGAGCCTTTCGTCCACACGGCTCAGAGTAAGAGGGAGAAAAAATAGAAAGAAAGAAAGGAAGGAAGGAAGGAAGGAAGGAGGAAGGAAGGAAGGAAGGAAGGAAGGAAGGAAGGAAAGAAAGAAAGGAAAGAAAGAAAGAAGCTATAATATAGTGAAGTAAAATAAAGCTATTGTAAAGCAAAGCTATACAGACAAAATCTCCCCCAGAAGCATATACATATACACTCACAAAAAAAAAGGAAAAGGGGAAAAATTAATATATCCTGCTCCCAAAGTCCACCTCCTGAATTTGGGATGATTCGTTGTCTATTCAGGTATTCAACAGATGCAGGCACATCAAGTTGTTTGTGGAGTTTTAATCCACTTCTTCTGAGGCTGCTGGGACAGATTTCCCCTCCTCTTCTCTGTTCGCACAGCTCCTGGGGATCAGCTTTGGATTTGGACCCGCCTCTGCGTGTAGGTCGCCTGAGGGCGTCTGTTCCCCGCCCAGACAGGACGGGGTTAAAGGAGCAGCTGCTTCGGGGACTCTGGCTCACCCAGGCCGCGGGGAGGGAGCGGTACAGAGGAGGCGGGGCGAGCCTGCGGCGTCAGAGGCCGGCGTGACGTTGCAGCAGCCTGAGGCGCGCAGTGCGTTCTCCCGGGGGATGTTGTCCCTGGATCACGGGACCCTGGCAGTGGCGGGCTTCACGGGCTCCCGGGAGGGGCGGTGTGGAGAGTGACCTGTGCTCGCACACAGGCTTCTTGGAGGCGGCAGCAGCAGCCCCAGCGTCTCACGCCCGTCTCTGGGGTCCGCGCTGATCGCCGCGGCTCGCGCCAGTTTCTGGAGTTCGTTTAGGCGGCGCTCTGAATCCCCTCTCCTTGCGCGCCGCGAAACAAAGAGGCAAGAAAAAGTCTCTTGCCTCTTCGGCAGCTGCACACTTTTTCCCGGTCTCCCTCCCAGCCAGCTGTGGTGCGCCAACCACTTCAGGCTGTGTTCACGCTGCCAACCCCAGTCCTCTCCCGGCCGCCAACCCCAGTCCTCTCCCTGCGATCCGACCGAAGCCCGAGCCTCCGCTCCCAGCCCCGCCCGCCCCGGCGGGGGAGCAGACAAGCCTCTCGGGCTGGTGAGCGCTGTTCGGCGCCGAGCCTCTGTGCGGGAGTCTCTCCGTTTTTTCCTCTGCGCCCCTGTTGCTATGGGATCCGCGCTGTTAGCTGCGGCTCGCGCCCGTCTCTGAAGTTCGTTTAGGCGGCGCTCTGAATCCCCTCTCCTCGCGCACCAGGAAACAGGGAAGAAAAAGTCTCTTGCCTCTTCGGCAGCTGCAGACTTTTTCCCGGACTCCCTCCCGGCTAGCTGTGGTGCACTAACCCCTTCAGGCTGTGTTCACGCCGCTAACCCCAGTCCTCTCCCTGCGATCCGACCGAAGCCCGAGCCTCAGCTCCCAGCCCCGCCCGCCCCGGCGGCTGAGCAGACAAGCCTCTCGGGCTGGTGAGTGCTGGTCAGCGCCGAGCCTCCGTGCGGGAAGTGCGGGAATCTCTCCGCTTTGCCCTCCGCACCCCTGTGGCTGCGCTCTCCTCCGTGGCTCCGAAGCTTCCCCCCTCTGCCACCCGCAGTCTCTGCCCGCGAAGGGGCTCCTAGTGCGTGGAAATCTTTCCTCCTTCACAGCTCCCTCCCACTGGTGCAGGTGCCGTCCCTATTCTTTTGTCTCTGTTATTTCTTTTTTCTTTTGCCCTACCCAAGTACGGGGGGAGTTTCTTGCCTTTTGGGAGGTCTGACGTTTTCTGCCAGCGTTCAGTGGGTGTTCTATAGGAGCAGTTCCACGTGTAGATGTATTTCTACTGTATCTGTGGGAAGGAAGGTGATCTCCGCGTCTTACTCTTCCGCCATCTTCTCTCCTCCCCCCATCCATGTCTTTTGATGGTTTAGTAGCTCATTATCTGTGTATGCATGCACACAGTTTACTTATCTATTCACCTGTTGAAGGACATTTTTCTTACTTTCAGTTTTTGGTGAGTACAAATGAAGCACTATAAAGATTTATGCATAGATGTTTTCTGAAAATACGTTTCAATTTGGTGAACACCTAGGAACACAATAAGGGGATTGTAATATGTCAAAATGTATTTCACTACCTAAAAATATGATAAATATTATTGGAATATAAATCAAACTATAAAATATACACAAGTCCATACTGGTATATGTAACCACAGTCTAATCATCAGAAAATCATCAGACACATCCCAATTAAGAAACATTCCATAAAATATCTGACCAATACTCTTCAAACTGTCAATTTCATCAAAAACAAAAAAAGTCCTATAAACGATGAGAGCCTATAATTGTCTAAGGACACGTGATGACTAAATATAATGTAATATCGTGGATAGAATCTCAGATCAGAAAAAGGTCATCAGTTAAAAATTAAGAAAATCTGAAGAAAGTATAGACTAAATAATAATGTGCTGATTTTTGGTTCATTTATTTTGTCAAATGCACCATACTTTTCATAAGATGTCAATAACAAAGTCAACTGGATCTAACATATATGGGAGCTCTATACACTATCTTTGCCATTTTTCAGTAAATCTAAAAGTGTTGTAAAATAAGAAGGTGTATTTTTTAAAAAGCAATGACACATAAGTTAAAGCTGACAAGAAGGGAAAACAAGGACGGCAATAAGATGGAGCCAAGTTTGTGTCTAGTACGCATAACTCATGTCATGCACCTGAACTTACCTGCTTCAGTTGGGAAACAATATTTAGTTGATTATGTCTGGCAGTGAGAAATATGTGATCAGTTACAAGACTGAGTGCCCAAAAGGAAAACTAAACTAAACAAAACAAAATTCTTCAGAAGAATAACAGAAATACCCTCTATTATAATTTTATCGAAAGTGTTCACTTAGTTTCTTAGAGAAAGGAAATAAAAAGATGTAAACATAACAATCACCACATCTTTATGGTAAATAAATGCATGTTTCTTTGTATTATTATTTGACTTTTTTATTAACTCTGGCATGTGCATTAAACAAATCACAACTAAGGATATTTGTTTCACTTTCAAAGTTGAAACATCTTGATATTATTTTCTGATTACAAATACAAAACCTCATATGATACAAAACACTGTAAAAGAGAACATTCACTAAATGTCCATCCACATATGCAGACCACCACCCAATCTGATCCCTAAAAGATAGAAAATTTAAGAAGTCTGACCAATCAGAATTCATTTATATGCTTATATTTTAGGTAAAAATAATATGTTGGAAAGTGACTTTATACTCTTTCATGTTTATTTTTTAACCTAATATCTAGCAGGTTTCTTCCCCTGTCCATGCACAAATACCTGCTTCATCTATCATTCTAATATTTGTGTTTGAATCATTTAATCTTTTAATTACATGAGTACACTATATTCTATTTAAACAACTCCCTCAAAATGAATCTTTAGGTTGTTTCAATATACCATTAGTTATAGTCTATTGGAATGAACATTCATTGAATACATTTTGCAATTTATGAACGTTTCTGGAGGGAAAAAAACCCAAGACTATAAATTTTTTTTTAATTTTATTTATTTATTTTATTTATGGCTTTGTTGGGTCTTCGTTTCTGTGTGAGGGCTTTCTCCAGTTGTGGCAAGCGGGGGCCACTCTTCATCGCGGTGCGCGGGCCTCTCACTATCGCGGCCTCTCTCGTTGCGGAGCACAGGCTCCAGACGCTCAGGCTCAGTAATTGTGGCTCACGGGTCCAGCCGCTCCGCGGCATGTGGGATCTTCCCAGACCAGGGCTCGAACCCGCACCCCCTGCATTGGCAGGCAGATTCTCAACCACTGCGCCACCAGGGAAGCCCAAGACTATAATTTTTTACATGAAGAGGAAGCATTTTTTGTACATACTTGCAAATTTCTCTCTAAAAACTGCTTGTTTTCCCAATCTTGGCTAACACTATATCTTCACTATTTATTTAATGTTACTAATCTGTTCCAATGAAAATGATGGGAAATGATACATCAGCGTTGTATATGTTTTTCTCTTTTTCAGGTAAACTTATGAATAACCACATTCCTCAAGATTCTTCACTAACAATATATTTTTAAAATGTCCTTGTCATAAAGAGTGAAGTAAGTCAGAAAGAGAAAAACAAATATCATGTATTAACCCATGTATGTGGAATCTAGAAAAATGGTACAGATGAACCTAGTTGCAGGACAGGAATAGAGATTCAGATGTAGGGAACAGATGTGTGGACGCGGGGTGGGTGTGGATGAATTGGGAGATTGGGATTGACATATGTGCACTGCCATATGTAAAACAGATAGCTAGTGGGAACCTGCTGTATACCGCAGGGAGCTCAGCTCTGTCCTCTGTGGTGACCTAGATGGATGGGATGGGGTAGGTGGGAGGGAGGTCAAAGAGGGAGGGAATATATGTATGCATATAGCTGATTCACTTCATTGTACAGCAGAAATGAACACAACATTGTAAAGCAATAGTAACCCAATAAAAAAAATCCTTGAATAAAGAGTGGAAATAATTAGAAGATATTGATACTTTGAAGATAAAAATATTTATAACTTATATTATTATTCTAAATTTGTCAAACTGCCTGGAGAAATAGTTTATAGGTTGTAGCATTAGTGGCAGAAGTATAGTTTCAAAGTGTTACATTACATTAATTTTTTTTTTTTTTTTTAGATACAGGCAGTTCTGAAGGACCTGAGAGCTCTCATGGATTGTAAATACAAATCACAGGCTCTGGTCAAGGGTGCAAGTAGTAAAATTTGTAACAGTTGATCCATTGATTCTGCCTACTCATGTGGAAATCAATTCTTTGTAAGTGAACATGGTTCTGAATTTATGCAGGAAACAGAAGCACAAAAGAAGCAGATGGAGTCTGCTAAGACCTATTTGGGGATAACATTATCTGTCAGGCAAATTTGTAAGTATAGTTAAAAAAAAATGATACATTAGCTAGTCCATTTGACCTCTACTCCTTTTTCCTCAAAATGTAAATTTTTAAATTATCAGCAAAACAGGAAAAGATTCTCAGCCCCGGACACCATACATGAATTAACTGGATGTAATCTATGGATTAACTGAATGTAGTAATAAAAATATGTGCAATATGAAATGTGTGAAGTGTTTTCAGGAATTATAAAGTGGCATTAAAACTAAGTCAAATGGGAAAGCACACCAAAAATGCCAACTAGGGCTCACATGTTATTTAATATATAAGTAAAAGGCCAAAACCAAAAACCAAACCAAAACAAACAAATTAACAAACAAAACTAAGTATATTAGGAAAGAAAAACAGCATTATCAGAAATATTTTTACATCATAAATTCACTTTCATACGATTCATTTTCATACTCTTCATCATACCTGGTTTATTTTCATACTATTTTTAGATATCCAATCTATTTTTCTCAAATAAGAAAAACACAATTTTAAAAGATACAGATTTATCATACATATTTACTCCACATTCATACAGTATATAATGGGATATCATTTACCTTGTGTTTATAAATTCAAATAGAAAATTGTTCCTTACAATTATCTTAATGGAATTAATATTGCATTATTTTTTAACATAGCTGTATTTGTACTAAATTCAACTTTATTTTTTGTAGACTTTATAGCCATACTTTTTCACTAAATTCCACTTTATTTTAATCTCTTTTATGATGATTACATCACTTTGTCATTTAAACTATTCATTCAGCTTGGAATAGTCATGTTGCTTCCTTACTTCTCTCATATGAATATTTATATCTTTGTCACTAACTCTCTGTCAACAGATGATGTGTCTCCCAATTTACTTCTACAAACAATGTCCCATTCACTTCAAATTAAGCTTGTGTATTCCAGTGTCCCAAGGAGAGGAGGAAAAAGTTCTTAGCAGGGTGAAATATTAGTTATTCACCTGTGCACCATGGGCCAAAAACTGTGCTGAGTACTTGCCATATGTAAACTCATGTGTAGCTATTCTAGAGAATTCTTGAGCAATGCTACTTCAATCCTTCTTTCATTTTAAAACAAGCAGGCTTGAAAATCTTTCATTAGTAAATCATGGTACACCAAGGATTGGACATTCCTTTCCTAACAGTGTTTGTTTGTTTATAAATTTCAAATGGAGGAGAAAATGAACCTAAAGAATATCCTTCAAAATTGATGTCTAGGTCAATATCATAAGGACATGTTAATGTCTTATGTCATAATTTCTCTATAGAATGACAGACAAAAGGCAGTCCCAAATAAGAAAGGAAAAGATGTATTTGGATATCATCAATGTCCAAATACATCAATTCATATCAGAAATATAGGAAGGTCACCATACTAAGAGAAGCAATATCTAGCCTCACCTAGAGAACATGATTATGAATGGACTTTTTATTTTTCCTCTTACATCAAATGTGGAATGTTGGGAGTAGATCTTCATTTCTGTTTGATGTATAAAAATATTTAAGAAAAGGTATCAGGTGGATAGGGTTGAAAACCAATGACTTTAGTATCTGACTAATGCTTTAAATTATCTTAAGAATTATAAGGATATGTTTTAACTTTGAAACTTTCACTTGAAGAAATATAAAATGAACCTATTTATTAATTTTGTTCTTGACATGAGAGCTTTCATAAAAGAGGATCATATATAAATACAAATATATAAATGTTAGTGAAATGATGAATCCCTCCACCACAACATAACACAACATTTATATCATTAAAATACATATTTTATAGGTTAAAAATATGTCTTGTTTAAAAATCATTCCTTGCTTCTTACCCCTTATCTTTCTTTTTCTTCATTGTATTTTTAACCTTTACTATTGCTTTTCATTAGAGAATTAAGAGATCTGAATTTTAAAAGAAGTTAGATTAGAAGGATATTTCAGGTTCAAAATACTAAAGCATTTTATTTAATTCTTAATTGAATCTCTTTATTTAATATTCAATCCTAATATCGTCATAAGGTCAAATTAAATGGAGATTGTCTAACTTTATTAACATCAGTATAATTACCAAAAGGATCAAATTTTCAGAGGTCATCCGATTCTTGTTCAGGATAATTTCTTATTGATTGACCAGGAAATGAAACAGCTTGTGGTTTTCCTCTAATTATTTAAACCTGTCTCACTTATCTTATTAGATATTTGTAGTGTTTCAAATTAATGGTGATGGTTATATTTTCATAAACGTTCTAAGATTAAACCTTTCCCAAATAAACGGCTGTAATTTCTTGAAATATGAAAATAGTTGAAAGTAGAAAATACAGCCACTAACTTGGAAAACCTACAATTAAATATTCATCTTCTATGAGTAATTTTAGTAAAAATTAAAAATCAGACAACTTGTTCATTTAAACCAAGATTTCTATAATCCATGGTTAATTTTGTGCATTTAAAACATGCTATAAAACTGATAAAAAACAATTAAAAAAGAATATGCTATATTAAATAAAGATGTTACTGTTACACAAAATGTAATATTAAAGCCTTTATTCAAGGAGTTCACAATCCTCATACTTGCAAGTGTACTTATTATGTACCATATTTGCATTTTTCAGTATGTTTTGGGAATTGCACAAATCACTTTAAAGGAGTGTGTCCAATAATTTTTTATACGCAGTTGGATTTTTTGCAAATAAAATTTTATAAATAATACAAAATTAAAACACCACAGAAGAAAATGGAGTTGTTCTTATTAAGTGGGTCAAGGCTGTCTGGTGGCTCCTGATGTATTCCAGCTGGACCCACAGGGCTCTTTGGAGTGCAGGTTTAGAGATCATCTACATGAAACTGCATATACAAACATATGTGAAAGCATTTTGCCTAATTGTAAAGTATTATAAAATACTTGTTAAAGTACTGTTAAAAGAAATTATTTCTGGACAAATAAGAATTTCAGTAAAATTGGTTAATACTCATATATACTGCTTGTTTGTTTTTCTATATTATATTCCATTGAATTCAGAGATTGTATTTTAAATACAACTCATGTAAAATTTTGTTCCTTTGTTAAATATTTGGAGGTCAATTTTAAACCTATTTTTCTTTAGCCATGTAATACTTTTTTCATGTGATTGTGTTATTAACTGTTGTTCTGAAATTGTCAGAAAGGGAAGGTACTATGGGTAAAATGTAACTTTTATAACCATGGAAATAAATTTTCATTTCATGACAGTTTTTATTTAATATGACTAAAGTTAATGAAGTAATGAAGTATTCATAGAATTATAGGTTTGGGAAAGACCTTGAGAATGCAATTTGTCTATCTCCTTCCCTGAACACTTTAACACACTTTATTATTTTATTTCATTCTCAGAACTCCAGGGAAGACAATTTTATAATTTCTTTCAGTGATAATACATTTCAGGTATTTTTAAGCAATATGACAATATTCTTTCTTCAGAAGTCTGCTGCTTCAAAGTATGTTTTTTCTCTTAAAAGTGGTTTAAGATAACAGTTTATACCTAAAGTGATATTTTCTCCTTGCCTTCAATATTTACCCTTTACTTTCCTTATTTGTGCTCAAGTACTCATTCAGGATGTGATTTCTTATCTTGAATGTTTTTCTCTTTGTGTGTTGATCTCAGTGATATCATGTCTAAAGTGATTCTTTCACTGCTAAATAGACAATGTTATGATTTTTCTAATGTTATACTCTTTTGCAAAACTCCATGATGGCTTCCAGCTGGAACAGGAACTGGGTTCTAATTACTACTATAAGTTTCAAAGCCTTTCCAGAGAATGATCTGTTAAGGGTAACATTACAAAGAAAAGTTATAGGGAACAAAAGTTGATGCAAAACAATAAGCAGTTATATAAGCCATATTGTTCAGAGAAATGTGAGGGTCAACCAATGATCTGTAGACAGTCTGTAATCAATACTAGTAGCTCAGTTTCCAATAAAGAGCCTGACACATAATGTCTATATCCATAAATTTTGTTAAAACTAAAACCAGAGAAGCAGTGCTTATATTCAAAAAAGGCTACAACAAAAAACTCTCTCCCCATATACAAAAGGAACTCTTTATATCTTCTACATCATAATTAAAAGTGGAATTCCTGACATAAACTTACTCTAAACTTACCTCTAGAACTCTATTTGGTTCCCAATTCTTTGCTACTCTACACCCATATTCTGTCTATCACTGTGTGTTGGCAACGTATTCACGGCAGTTTTCATAACTTTGAGGAAATGTCTTTAGATTTAACTTTCAATTTTAATGTTTAATTTACAAGTATTGAAAAAAAAACTTTCCCAGTTATTATCATGTGGAAAAGTAGGCTGCATGATTTTTTGAAGCAGCTTTTAACCTTTTTTTAAAATGACCAGGCTCAATGACTGTGATTAACCATCTGATGTCAATTTCAAAAACAAAAAACAAAAAACAAAATCTCCAGAAGCCTGATGGTAAAGGCTCTGTCTTAATTGGATCAAGGAATGAGAGTTGTTGAGAAAATGATGTTTTGCTGAGTCATTAATTCAACAAGAATATGAGAGTGTTTGAAATGCTGAAAGATAGGAGCAATTGTGTTTCCTGACCAGATATAATGGATGAAGTTGGAATTATATCGCTTCTTCTAGAGACTGGTTGATTCAAAAAGACTAAAGAGAAGAGGTGCTCTTAAAAGAAATGAGAGTTCTTCAAAGGAAACTTAGCTCTCTGTAAAGCCAGAAACAAAGAACAAACCTCTTGCAGAATAGTAGTGTAGGAAAGAAAGAGTTAGAACAAAAAAGTTCAAAAGTATTATTTAACTGAGTGAATAACTATGTACCAACAACACAATATTCCAATATGAAAAATTTGTCAGAGGTCGATGCTAATTCAGCATGAAGCTTGGGATACTTAGATAATTCAATACACATTTCTTTTATAACTTATAAAAATAAATATAAAACCTGCATAACAGCTAAAGAGAGGAAGTGGGAAAGGAGAAAGAAGTTGATGAACTTCATTTCCAAAGGGAAAATGGAAATGATATAACTTGACTTTAGAAAAATCTGAACTACACCACATTTAAAAACAATAGATGGTATCGTGGGAGGGTCCTATGTAGGAGAAGATCTAGTCTAATTTAAATTTTAATAAGTGTTATTGGAAATTTGGGATGTATAAACTTGCTAATTCCCATTATTAATTCTAATGTTATTGTCCTTCTCAATTTAATTCAGAGCATGGAAACCATTTTACCATCCAGGTAGTCACCTTTTACCTTATTCTGTAAACTCTACTTTAAATATGTAAAAGAAAATAATACCAGGGATCTTAATTTCTTATCATGTTGCTTTATTAGACATTCTAGAGCTTAATATATAGTTATGAATTCCAACAAATTGCTCTTACAGACATAAGCTGCATTTGCACTGTCATTAGAATGTCAGATGATCTAAATTTTTTCATAATCATTCATATTTGAAATAAAAATCCTATGTTTCAAAATGTTACAAAGTAATGTACACTATTCTCAAACCTTATATTTATTTTCATTGACAGATTACTATTAAGATTTGATTTTTAATTTATAGTTGAAACATGTTAATTCTTCTTTAACATTTTCACTCTATGCTTCATAACAAAAGGTACATTTCCATAAAGGGACAACTATTGCAAACCTGGTTAAAATACCATGAAAAATAAGTGTTAGTACTACTGTCAATAACTCATTATTATTTATTTGTTTGGGTTTTTTTCTAGGGAAGGGAAAATTCTATAAGCACATACAGATCCCTTCCTTCTTTTGTATTGTTATTCAGGCATATGTCAAAAATCTTTCTATGTACTTATCCAAGTCTTTATTATATTTCTGTTAACTACAAGATATAGTAGTAGGTTAATTTCTCCATCCAGTGAACGCTGAGATCTATTAGGTTCTATACATCATGGGGAAAGAGCCACAAAGAAGATACAGTTCATCCTCACATAAAAATTACAATCTTGCCAAAAATACACATATTGAACATATGATTAAGTGTTATGAAATCAAGCAAGGTATTAAGGAAGCGTATAGCTGAGACACTTAGCTAGAGTGGAATTAGGAAATTCTTTCCAAAAAATGCGTGAGAGCTCTGATCTCATGATGAAGAAGGACTTAATTAAGGTAGCTTATGTGTGAGGAGCAGGGGCAGTAGGGACTGGGTAGGCAGATGAATGTGAAGAGGAGGTATGCTCCAGATGTAAAATAACCAGTGAACATATGAAGCAGGAGAAAAACACAGGATATTTGAGGAACTGAAAGAAAACTACAACTGCAGCATAGAAAACAAGGAAGAAGCAGTGAGACATACGACTGGAAAGCAAGTCATGGCATTTCCAGACAACATGTAAAGCTCACACTTCATACAAAGAAAAGGAGACAACCTTTAAATGTTTTAAACAAGGATACGGCATAATCATGTTTGAATTTTAAAGTTTGCTCACTCTACTAGAGAGAAAAATGAATGGGTTGTTGAGCCAGAGTGGATCCTGTAAGACAGCTTAGGAGTGATGATGGAGACTTCGATACAGGGCTTGACATTTTGGAGAAGGGGAGATGTGGAGGATTTGAGATATTTAGATGCTAGAATTGCCCTAACTTGGTGAGTAGGGCAGTTATTCAAAGATGAGTCCCAAGTATCTGGCTTGAGTAATTCATGAGACAATGGTGCCCTTTAATAAGGTAGGAAACCACTGAAGAGAAAGCCATGTGATGCAGAAAATGCCAGATTTGCCTCGTTGAGGCCTGGGAGAATTCAAATACATACATTAAAAACACAGGTATATACTTGCAGGAAACCAAAAGACAACTTTGAAGAGAGGTGCACTTTTGGGAATGGATAACTTAGGAGGAAAATATCAAGTGAGAAGGGAACCCAAAGTAGAACATTCAAAATCTTCCACCCCCTCAAGTGTTGGTTAGAAGAGGAGGAACTTAATAATTACAAAGGTGAAAGTCATATAGAAAGAAACAAAAAAATCATAAGCAGGATGTGATGGAAGCAAAGGCAAGCAAAGGAAGAAGTCAATCATATCTAATACTGCCAACTTATTAAGTAAGATGACAATTAGCAAATAGGTATGAAATTTGGCTTGCAGTGGGTGAAAATGTTTTGTCTATGAATATTGCTATATTACAATCATTTCCTTGAGCGTTTCTGCTTTATGGAATATTACTAGGCTGCATTTTCTACTTTCCCAGTTTGCTGGGGATATATGAAGCAGAGAAAAATAAATCATACCCCCAAATTGCATGAGTAGATATAATTGAGGCAAATGCCTTATATTATAGATATACTGAGCTTTAAATCAGGGAATACATTTTGACCTTGAGTATTCCCAGGAAATCTCAGTATTACAAAATCTTTATCTCACAAATTTATCCTTATTTTTTCCCTTGAAAAACCTAGGATTTACATGTATTAGTATATTCAGCCACCCCACAATATGTTATCTTTTTTAAACACATGTTGCATATTGAATGTAGACTGTGTCTTTTAATTTATTTCTTAAAAAGTGAACAAGATTTTTTTTTTCAAACCCTTGTGTCGAGGGCTAAATTTCAATAGATCTCAGCGAGGGAGCGACCCTGCTGCATATGAAACCCCATGAACAAACTATTATGAACCAAAAGTTTAAGAGCTAGACAGCAATGGGATTAAATTTTGGTTCTGTCTTATAAAATTTACTTAACTGACTTTTAGTCTGTTTAGAAAATGAGGATTATACAACCTCCTGGGTATGTTGTAAAGAGTAATTGAGATAAATCCTATAAAACTTCTCATTGAGTGGAAAAACCAGTGTTCGGTAAAGACTCTAGCTCTTAAAGACTCTCTAGATCTTCATCATCATCATCATCATCACCTGTTTTCCTCACATTGATTCAATCATCTGGTTATGTAGACGCTGATTCCTTTATTTGCTACTGACTAGGATTGTATATCCCACTTTCCCATCAAGACACACGAAGAAAAAAATTAAAATCCTTGTTTCTCTCTTCCATGGTGTTATTACATTTTATCAAAAAGTTATTTCTTTTTCTGATTATTTCTAATGAGAATAGCAGGAGGTTATTCTTTCCTTAGTCTTCTGGCACCTATATTCTGGAAGTTGGAGTCAAGTAAAGACATAAAAGTGGTATAAATATCTGTAACACATAAGGTAGAAAAGGATGTGTCTTAAGAAAACTGAACCAGTTAAAATGTTATAGAAGTTCACAGAAAGTAGTCAGGTTTAAGCTTAGAGAATTGAAGAAGGCAAATGGAAAAAGAATCATTTGGTTTAACCTAAAAGAATGCTTGGCAATATGAAAAGAGTGTGGGGGAAAGCCATTTTATTTTGACAAAAATATATTTTCAGAGGCATGAAATCTGAAAATAGCCCAATTTCATGGAGTACATAATAGCTCAATTTGATTGAAGAATAGGAGGCAAGAGGTGGACTAGTGAAAAATAGACTGGGTCAGCTTCCCCCAAACCTGACACTTCAGGAATTACTTGTAACTTACTATATGAGCAGTACGATATATTTATATTTTGATTACATAGCTGGAATAATCATAATGCGAAAGATAAATACCCAGGATGGACTGTGGATGTGTGGACAAGAGCCTCGATGAGGAGAAGGCTGAGGGAACAGAGAAGAGTGGACAGATATATGGAAAGTGGTATCTCTCCAATCCCCTTCCTAACCAGTAGAAGTTAGGGCCTATCCTTGGCTGGGTCTTTTTATCTTTGCTGGTCATTGGTGTCCAAATATGTCCAAAGGAACATTTATAAAGATAAATTTTTGGAAGAAGTACAATAAAAAAGGCAGATAAACTGTATAAAACAATCATCATTTGTAATGTAAACCCATAAGTTCTTCTAGATTCTTCTTCTTCACTACAGTGTTCCCAAATATCTATAATAATACAGCATTTACTCAAAAAATTCTTAAATAAGCATTTAGGGATGATACAAAGCAATGGGGTATAAACTGGAGAAACAAAAACAAAGTGAGAAAGTTCAAAGTGGAGGGTATGAGATGGGAAATGAAGTTATCTGAGCTAGATGAAGGTGTTATTTCAACTGAGCCTATAGGATGTCTGCCATCTTTGGCAAGAATGGGGAAGGAAACCAGAAAGATTATAAGTCATCCAATGAACTACTGATGTAGACAGTTATAACTGCTCAGTTTCTGTGTGGAACTAAACATGTGTTCCTAAGAGGGCTTGGGCATGTCTGGGATTCTAAGTTAAAACCTAATTCAAGGCAAATGCATAAAATGTGACCAGTTTTGGGGTTTGCCTGCTGCGCTTATGTTAGATGACCTCATCTGATCAACTCTGCATGCCATCAGTAGTGAATGAGAGTACTCCTTTCTTAACAAATCAGAATCACATATTAGTATCCAGTATCTACATCTGGGTGAAACAGATTAGGCCTTAAGTTGAGACACTAAGTCAGTAGGCTACTGCTGGATGTAGAAGCAGTTAAACGTAGAAGTTAAATTATGAAAAAAAAATACAGTGATTCTAAGTTAAAGTAAATCTAAGAATACTGGTTCTTTGAGCTCTTCTGTGTGAGATAGTAAATTTAGTTACTTAACACAAACCTCAAAACCCCCAGAAATTATAGAGAATTTTATTGGATATTTGAGGACACTCAGAGATGTATATTTCTATATTTTTATCCTGAAAAATATTCAGATTTTCTCAGGGGCAAGGAATATATCTCAGTATTTTTTGTATTCCATAATGATGATGGTGTTAAAATATTCAGTGGCTTACAACTTTTAAAATATTTAAATTTGAAATCTCCACCAATATAAACAAGATATTATCTACATACACACTTTTTAAAAAAAAAAAAGACATAACCCATGAATTCCTTCCCTTCTTTGATTACTTCTCTTGTTATCTTACTTTGGGAAACTTTAGAAAAATGTAGCAATTTGAGAATACTAACGGCTGCATGAATTGGATCCATAAGGACAAAGCTCCAAATTTTCATGAGATTTAATGGCTTTTTTGTACTAACCCACTGCAAGTTTGTCCTCTGGCTGTTCTTAATATAGTTATTTTCTGTTCCCCTTCCCTTTTATAACATTTTCTTATTTGAGGTGACCCCAGGGAAATCCAGTTCACGGAACGTTAGTGAAGCATTTGGCTTTTATAATAAATGACTATTCCATGAACACACACACCCACAAGAGCCAGCTGAATCCCTTGTATTGCCTGAATGTGACATGGCCTTTCACTGACCCATTCTGAGGGCAGGGTCCCTCAGGCTGCAGGCGCCTGAGAAATGATTACTGAAGCGAATTGATTTACTCAGATAAGAAAGAAGATGGAATGTATGGCATTCCACAGGGTACAGCGCATTCCCTGTTCCAAAATTCTTGGATATTAAAAATAAACTTGATTAAAAAGAATAAATGTGATAGCAAATATCAGCTCACTGTCATACTCTGAAATAATGTAGTTTAGTTCATCTTTGGAAGGGCCATAAGAGCTTACACACACACAGAGACACACACACACACACACACATTTGAATAAATATATATCGTGTAATCAAAAAGAGCAATAAGTGAGTGTTCTCTACCTTCCCCTGGGGCAATTTCTTCCCAAATTTTTAGCAGTGTTTTGAACATATTTCTATATACCTCAAATAAATATTTATTCACTATCCTTTCAGGAATCAATAATTTTATACATTACCTTATGGCTTTTAAATGGCAAATGGAAGTTTTAGCTCCTACAGTAAATAATATTGGTTACAATCCTTCCCTCTATTCTCTGCCTTTTTAGCAGAATTTTTCTTCCCCTATAAAGTCTGGAAATTTTAAATACTCAGTTTCTCAGTCTTCCTTGCTGCCAGGATATCTGCACATGTCTTGGTTCTATGGGACCTAAAAAATATCTTGGAGGCATTTCTATGAACAGTGCTTCCCCCAAGACAAGAAAGAGAAAGCCATGGGTGAAAAGTCGCTACCTATCCTCTCTGGTTTGTTTATGGATGTGATAGAAGTTGCTGGTTACCGCTACTATCAATAAGGGACCAAAGATATCAGAGTGAACTCACCTGGGACTTGTGTATAATTGGGCTAATGCACCAATACTGAAACCTCTACTTTCACACATTATTAACAAAGTCAGATAGTCTGTTTCTTGTGACTGGTATGAGTCTTTTAACCCTCTTCTTTCCCTCTCCATTCCCAACATTTTTATAATAACATTTGAAAAATTAATTCCAGAGTCAGTGCCTTAACTATCGGGACTATGTACACATTATTAACTGTTATGTCATGTGACATACCTCCCGTATACAGCTTTTTGTTCTCCTGTTAATAGTTCATGCACTCAACATTTGCATTTATCTTTCTGAAGGCAGCAATAGTATTTTCTTTAAACTATTATCCTCTGAATTCTTATCTTCCTCACTTCATTATTTTACAATCTGTCTCTCATATTATTTACCCAAATATCTATTGACTTCTTATTCTCATTTTTTCCAGGAGTTATTTTTTATACACAATTTATAATAAGAAATTTCAAACATACACAAAACTAAAATTAATATAACTATAATATAATGAATAATACAGTATAATGATCACTATGTATTTAGTGTTTTTATCCATTTTCCTTTATATAGCTTCCATATATTTTTTGTTTTGCTAGATTATTTTAAAGCAAAACAGTTATCAATTCACTCATTACTAACAGATATTTTGATTTTACATTAACACCATGTCATTAACACACCCAAATATATATTATATATATAATGTCTTAATATATCTAAAATACCCAGCCCAAATTCAAATTATCCTCATTGTCCTAAATATGATTTGAACTTGGTTTTCTTAAATTAGGATGTAAAGTTCACACATTGCATTTTTGGTTTACTTTTTTCCAAAGAGGGAGTCAATTTGCCACTCACATATTAAAACTAAAAAAAATCAATGAGTAATGGAATCACTGTTTCTGTATACTGGCAACTTGATAATTATATTTATTATGAAATCATATAACTTCATGTTTGGATATGTTGAGAGATTTTATTTTTTCTCACTCATCAGTGCATGCATGAATCTCTTTAGCACCATATCCAAAGAGTGTTAATCCTGCCTCTCTTTCAATAATTCTATTGGCAAGACATTTGCCATACCCCAAAGCAGTCAATCGCACTATTTAATATTTTGAATCATTAGACTACTTGGTCTCATACTGAAGTGAAATACTTCCACGTGGGATGAATTTTTACCCTTCAATATATACTATTCCAAGTCTAGGATATATACTATTGATTCTATCTAAAATATTACATATACTTCAAAATCAATATACTTTATTTTTAAGAGAAGCTTTAGTTTCACAGAAAAATTGAGTGGAAACTACAGAATTCCCATATACTACATTACTTCCCCTGTCCCCTCCTCATATGCATTAACTTGTTATATTTGTTACAAATGATAAGATATTATTATTAACTAAAGTCCATGGTTTACATTTGGGTTCATTCTTTGTGTCGCACATTCTATGGGTTTGGACAAATGTATAATGGCATATATCCACCATTACAGTACCGTACAGAATAGTTTCAATGCCTTAAAAATATCCTGTGTTCCATCTGTTCATCCCTTACTCCTCTTCGTCAAACCCCTGGCAACAACTGATTTTTTTTAATATCTCCATAGTTTCATTTTTTTCCAGAGTGTCAGATAGTTAGAATCAGACATTATGTAGTGTTTTTTTTTTTAATTAACTTATTTCACCTAGCAAAAGGCATTTAAGTTCCCTCCATGGAATTTCATGGCTTAATAGCACTTTTTTTTTCTTTTTTTTTTTTTTGGCAAGGCAAGATTTATTCTGAGGTTTGAACAAATACTAGTTGACTTGCTAAAACAAGTTAAAGAATAGGTGGCCTTCAACATAGGTATATAGATACGGTATATAACATTTTTTTCCATAGCTTTTAAAATAACCAAAAATATTTCAATGATTTTCATATTAAATATTGGCAGAACCCCTGAAGTACAACATTTTTTCTATAGCTTTTAAAATAACCAAAAATATTTCAATGATTTTTATATTAAATATTGGCAGAACCCCTGAAGTACCTCTGCATCTGAGAATTCTGTGGAATATATTCTTAAAACCATTCAAAGTCTAAATATTTATTATTATCCTTTGGCTAACTTATCTTTTTCCCCAAAAATTCAAATGCTTTTAGTCAGGGATTATTTTCCTTTACAAAACCTATATGCCTTTTCTCCAATATCTTATGGCAATGGTTTCTTTCTTTTTTTTTTTAATTTATAATATTACTTTTATTTTTTATTTATTTTTTTTATTAGTCAACCGTTTTATACACATCAGTGTATACATGTCAATCCCAATCCCCCAATTCATCACACACCCCCATCCCCTGCCGCTTTCCCCACTTGGTGACCATACGTATTTTCTCTGCTTCTGTCTCAATTTCTGCTCTGCACGCCGGTACATCTGTACCATTTTTCTAGGTTTCACATATATGCATTAATATATGATATTTGTTTTTCTCTTTCTGACTTACTTTCTGTGTATGACAGTCTCTAGATGCATCCACGTCTCTACAAATGACCCAATTTCGTTCCTTTTTATGGCTCAGTAATATTCCATTGTATATATGTACTACACCTTCTTTATTTATTCTTCTGTCGATGGGTATTTAGGTTGCTTCCATGACCTGCCTATTGTAAATAGTGCTGCAATGAACATTGGGATGCATGTGTCTTTTTGAATTATAGTTTTCTCTGGGTATATGCCCAGTAGTGGGATTGCTGGGTCATATGGTAATTCTGTTTTTAATTTTTTAAGGAACCTCCATACTGTTCTCCATAGTGGCTGTATCAGTTTACATTCCCACCAGCAGTGTAAGAGGGTTCCCTTTTCTCCACACCCTCTCCAACATTTGTTGTTTGTAGATTTTCTGATGATGCCCATTCTGACCGGTGTGAGGTAATACCTCATTGTAGTTTTGATTTGCATTTCTCTAACAATTAGTGATGTTGAGCAGCTTTTCATGTGCTTCTTAGCCATCTGTATGTCTTCTTTGGAGAAATGTCTATTTAGGTCTTCTGCCCATTTTTGGATTGGGTTGTTTGTTTTTTAATACTGAGCTGCATGAGCTGTTTATATATTTTGGAGATTAATCCTTTGTCTGATGATTTGCAAAAATATTTGCAAATATTTTCTCCCATCCTGAGGGTTGTCTTTTCATCTTGTTTATGGTTTCCTTTGCTGTGCAAAAGGTTTTAAGTTTCATTAGGTCCCATTTGTTTACTTTTGTTTTTATTTCCATTATTCTAGGAGGGGGATCAATAAATATCTTGATGTGATTTATGTCAAAGAGTGTTCTTCCTAAGTTTTCCTCTAAGAGTTTTATAGTGCCCGGTCTTACATTTAGGTCTCTAATCCATTTTAAGTTTGTTTTTGTGTATGGTGTTAGGGAGTGTTCTAATTTCATTCTTTTATATGTAGCTGTCCAGTTTTCCCAGCACCACTTATTGAAGAGACTCTCTTTTCTCCATTGTATATCCTTGCCTCCTTTGTCATAGATTAGTTGACCATAGGTGCGTGGGTTTATCTCTGGGCTTTCTATCCTGTTCCATTGATCTATATTTCTGTTTTTGTGTCAGTACCATATTGTCTTGATTACTGTAGCTTTGTAGTATAGTCTGAAGTCACGGAGTCTGATTCCTCCAGCTCCGTTTCTTTCCCTCAAGACTGCTTTGGCTATTCGGGGTCTTTTGTGTCTCCATACAAATTTTAAGATTTTTTGTTCTACTTCCGTAAAAAAAAAATGCCATTGGTAATTTGATAAGGATTGCATTTAATCTGTAGATTGCTTTCGGTAGTTGACATAGTCATTCTCACAATATTGATTCTTCCAATCCAAGAACATGGTATATCTCTCCATCTGTTAGTATAATCTTTAATTTCTTTGATCAGTGTCTTATAGTTTTCTGCATACAGGTCTTTTGTCTCCCTAGGTAGGTTTATTCCTAGGTATTTTATTCTTTTTGTTTCAATGATAAATGGGAGTGTTTCCTTAATTTCTCTTTCAGATTGTTCATCATTAGTGTATAGGAATGCTAGAGATTTCTGTGCATTAATTTTGTATCCTGCAACTTTACCAAATTCATTGATTAGCTCTAGTAGTTTTCTGGTGGCATCTTTAGAATTCTCTACGTATAGTATCATGTCATCTGCAAACAGTGACAGTTTTACTTCTTCTTTTCCAATTTGTATTCCTTTTATTTCTTTTTCTTCTCTGATTGCTGTGGCTAGGAATGCCAAAACTATGTTGAATAATATTGGTGAGAATGGACATCCTTATCTCGTTCCTGATCCTAGAGGAAATGCTTTCAGTTTTTCACCACTGAAAATGATGTTTGCTGTGGGCTTGCAGTATATTGCCTTTACTATGTTGAAGTAGTTTCCCTCTTTGCCCACATTCTGGACAGTTTTTATCATAAATTGGTGTTGAATTTTGTGAAAAGCTTTTTCTGCATCTATTGAGATGATCATATGGTTTTTATTCTTCAATTTGTTAATATGGTGTATCACATTGATTGATTTGCATATATTGAAGAATTCTTGCATCTCTGGGATAAATCCCACTTCATCATGGTGTATGATCCTATTAATATGTTGTTGGATTCTGTTTGCTAGTGTTTTGTTGAGGATTTTTTCATTTATATTCATCAGTGATATTGGTCTGTAATTTTCTTTTTTTGTAGTATCTTTGTTTGGTTTTGGTATCAGGGTGATGGTGGCCTCATAGAACGAGTTAGGGCATTTTCCTTCCTCTGTAATTTTTGGGAAGAGTCTGAGAAGGATGGGTGTTAGCTCTTCTCTGAATGTTTGATAGAATTCACCTGTGAAGCCATCTGGTCCTGGACTTTTGTTTGTTGGAAGACTTTTAATCACAGTTTCAATTTCATTACTTGTGATTGGTCTGTTCATATTTTCTGTTTCTTCCTGGTTCAGTCTTGGAAGGTTATATTTTTCTAAGAATTTGTCTGTTTCTTCCAGGTTGTCCATTTTATTGGCATAGAGTTGCTTGTAGTAGTCTCTTAGGAGGTTTTGTATTTCTATGGTGTCTGTTGTAACTTCTCCTTTTTCATTTCTAATTTTATTGATTTGAGTCCTCTCCCTCTTTTTCTTGATGAGTCTAGATAATACTTTATCAATTTAGTTTATCTTCTGAAAGAAACAGCTTTTCGTTTTATTGATCTGTGCTATTGTTTTCTTTGTTTCTATTTCATTTATTTCTGCTCTGATGTTTATGACTTCTTTCCTTCTGCTAACTTTGGGTTTTGTTTGTTCTTCTTTCTCTAGTTACTTTAGGTGTAACTTTAGATTGTGTATTTGAGATTTTTCTTGTTTCTTGAGGTAGGCTTGTATAGCTATAAACTTCCCTCTTAAAACTGCTTTTGCTGCATCCCATAGGTTTTGGATGGTCGTGTTTTCATTGTCCTTTGTCTCTAGGTATTTTTTGATTTCCTCTTTGATTTCTTCAGTGATCTCTTGGTTATTTAGGAATGTATTGTTTAGCCTCCATGTGTTTGTGTTTTTTACGGTTTTTTCCCTGTAATTGATTTCTAATCTCATAGCGTTGTGGTCAGAAAAGATGCTTGATATGATTTCAGTTTTCTTAAATTTACTGAAGCTAGATTTGTGAGCCAAAACGTGATCTATCCTGGAGAATGGTCTGTGTGCACTTGAGAAGAAAGTGTAATCCGCTGTTTTTGGATGCAATGTCCCATAAATATCAATTAAATCTACCTGATCTATTGTGTCATTTAAAGCTTGTGCTTCCTTATTAATTTTCTGTTTGGATGATCTGTCCATCGGTGTAAGTGAGGTGTTAAATTCCCCCACTATTATTGTGTTACTGTCAATTTCCTCTTTTATAGCTGTTAGCAGTTGCCTTATGTATTGAGGTGCTCCTATGTTGGGTGCATATATATTTATAATTGTTTTATCTTCTTCTTAGATTGATCCCTTGATCATTACGTAGTGTCCTTCCTTTTCTCTTGTAACATTCTTTATTTTAAAGTCGATTTTATCTGAGTATTGCTACTCCAGCTTTCTTTTGATTTCCATTTGTACAGAATATCTTTTTCCATCCTCTCACTTTCAGTCTGTATGTGTCCCTAGGTCTGAAGTGTGTCTCTTGTAGACAGCATATATATGGGTCTTGGTTTTGTATGCATTCAGCAAGCTTGCGTCTTTTGGTTGGAGCATTTAATCCATTCACATTTAAGGTAATTATCGATATGTATGTTCCTATGACCATTTTCTTAATTGTTTTGGGTTTGTTTTTGTAGGTCCTTTTCTACTCTTGTGTTTCCCACTTAGAGAAGTTCCTTTAGCATTTGTTGTAGAGCTGGTTTGGTGGTGCTGAATTCTCTTAGCTTTTGCTTGTCTATAAAGCTTTTGATTCCTCCATCGAATCTGAATAAGATCCTTGCCAGGTAGAGTAATCTTGGTTGTAGGTTTTCCCCTTTCATCACTTTAAGTATATCATGCCACTCCCTTCTGGCTTGTAGAGTTTCTGCTGAGAAATCAGCTGTTAACCTTATGGGAGTTCCCTTGTATATTATTTGTCGTGTTTCCCTTGCTGCTTTCAATAATTTTTCTCTGTCTTTAATTTTTGCCAATTTGATTACTATGTGTCTCAGCTTGTTTCTCCTTGGGCTTATCCTGTATGGGACTCTCTGCACTTTCTGGACTTGGGTGGCTATTTCCTTTCCCATGTTTGGGAAGTTTTCGACTATAATCTCTTCAGGTATTTTCTTGGGTCCTTTCTCTCTCTCTTCTCCTTCTGGGACCCCTATGATGTGAATGTTGTTGCCTTTAATGTTGTCCCAGAGGTCTCTTAGGCTGTCTTCATTTCTTTTCATTCTTTTTTTCTTTATTCTGTTCCGCAGCAGTGAATTCCACCATTCTGTCTTCCAGGTCACTTATCCGTTCTTCTGCCTCAGTTATTTGGCTATTGATTCCTTCTAGTGTAGTTTTCATTTCAGTTATGGTATTGTTCATCTCTGTTTGTTTGTTCTTTAATTCTTCTGGATCTTTGTTAAACATTTCTTGCACCTTCTCGATCTTTGCCTCCATTCTTTTTCCGAGGCCCTGGATCATCTTCACTATCATTATTCTGAATTCTTCTGGAAGATTGCCTATCTCTATTTCATTTAGTTGTTTCTCTGGGGTTTTATCTTTTTCCTTTATCTGGTACATAACCCTCTGCCTTTTCATCTTGTCTATCTTTCTGTGAATGTGGTTTTTGTTCCACAGGTGGCAGGATTGTCGTTCTTCTTGCTTCTGCTGTCTGCCCTCTGGTGGATGAGGCTATCTAAGAGGCTTGTGTAAGTTTCCTGATGGGAGGGACTCCTGTTGGGTAGAGCTGGCTGTTGCTTTGGTGGGCAGAGCTCAGTAAAACTTTAATCTGCTTGGGGCTTCCCTGGTGGCACAGTGGTTGAGAATCTGCCTGCCAATGCAGGGGACACGGGTTCGAGCCCTGGTCTGGGGAGATCCCACATGCCACGGAGCAACTGGGCCCGTGAGCCACAATTACTGAGCCTGCGCGTCTGGAGCCTGTGCTCCGTAACAAGAGAGGCCGCGATGGTGAGAGGCCCGCGCACCGCGATGAAGAGTGGTCCCCACTTGCTGCAACTAGAGAAAGCCCTCGCACACAAACGAAGACTCAACACAGTCATAAATAAATAAATAAATAAAAGAACGTGAATTTCTTTAAAAAAAAAAAAAAGTGCATTTAAAAACAAAAAAAAAAAACAAAAAACTTTAATCTGCTTGACTGCTGTTGGGTGGGGCTGGGTTTCCTCCCTGTTGGTTGTTTGACCTGAGGCAACCCAACACTGGAACCTACCTGAGCTCTTTGGTGGAGCTAATGTCAGACTCTGGGAGGGTTCACACCAAGAGTACTTCCCAGAACTACTGCTGCCAGTGTCCTTGTCCCTTGGTGAGCCACAGCTGCCCCCCGCCTCTGCAGGAGACCCTCCAACACTAGCAGGTAGGTCTGGTTCAGTCTCCTATGGGGTTACTGCTCCTTCCCCAGGTCCCAATGAGCACACTACTTTGTGTGTGCCCTGCAAGAGCGGAGTCTCTGTTTCCCTCAGTCCTGCCAAAGTCCTGCAATCAAATCCCACTAGCCTTATAGTCTGACTCTCTAGGAATTCCTCCTCCCATTGCCAGACCCCCAGGTTGGGAAGCTGGACATGTGGCTCAGAACCTTCACTCCAGTGGGTGGACTTCTGTGGTATAAGCGTTCTCCAGTTTGTGAGTCACCCACCCAGCAGTTATGGGATTTGATTTTATTGTGATAGCTCCCCTCCTACTGTCTCATTGCGCCTTCTCCTTTGTCTTTGGATGTGGGGTATCTTTTTTGGTGAGTTTCAGTGTCTTCCTGTAGATGATTGTTCAGCAGTTAGTTGTGATTCCAGTGTTCGTGAAAGAGGGAGTGAGAGCATGTCCTTCTACTCCACCATCTTGAACCAATCCTCAATAGCACATTTTCTTTACATCACTGAATAATATTCCATTGTCTGGATGTGCCACAGTTTGTCTATTTTTTTTACTTATTGATGAATATTTTAATTGCTTGTAATTTTTGATAATTATGAGTAAAGCTATTATTAACACTTGCTTGAATGTCTTTGGGTTGTCATAGTGTTCAATTTATTTGTGTAAATACCAAGGAGGATAGTTGGGGGATCACAGAGCAAGAATATATTTAGCTTTTTAAGAAACTGACAAACCACCTTCCAAAGTGGTTGTATAATTTTGTGTTCCTGCCAGCAATGAATAAATGTTCCTTTTTCTCCACATCCTTGTCAGCATCCAATATTGTCAATGTTCTGAACTTTAGCTGTTTTGATAGATGTGTAGTAGTATCTCACTGTTGTTTTAATTTGCAACTCCCTAGTGACATACGATGTGGAACATCTTCTCATACGCTTATTTCTCATCTGCATCTTCTTTGATGAGGTGTCTGTTCAGATCTATTCCACATTTTTAAATCGGGTTGCTTGTATTTGTTGTTGTTGTTAAGTTTTAAGAGTTCTTTGTATATTTTGGCATAGCCAAACCCAAGTTCACCTAGATTTTCTTCTATATTATAAGAGTTTTAGAGGTTTTCATTTTACATTTAGGTCTATGATACATTTCAAATTAATTTTTGTGTTAATTTTAGGTCTATGATACATTTCAAATTAATTTTGTGCATGTGTATGTCCCTTTCTTTCCACAGCATTTGTTGACAAGACTATCATTTCTCCATTAAATTGCCTTTGCTCTTTTATCAAGCCCACATGTTTTTATTTGTATGCGTCTATGTTTGGGCTGTCTATTCGGTTCCATTGAATTATTTGTCTAGTCTTTTATCAATATCACACTCTTTTGATTACTGTAGCTTTACAATAAGTTCTGAAGTTGAGTAGTGTAAGTCATCTAATTCTGTTTGTTTTTTTTTTCCCTTGATATTGTGTTGGCTATTCTGGGTCTTTTGCCTTTTTACTGCATATCATTTTTCCTTTTTTTGTAGATATTTATATTTCTTTATAACAAGACTTTAATTCTCCTAGCTGTTCTATTCACCATCCACGGAATATTTTAAATAAAAAGATTTGCCCAAAACTCATAGGTATAGTATGATCTGTGTAGGAAAAGGAAGACAGCATATCATGCTTTATATACATTAATTAGTGGAGTGTAAGATGCACTCATTTTTTGGAAAATTCTTTTCACCATTGACTTATCATGAACTTGTCTATTACACACATTTTTTTCCTTACATAGGCTCAGTTATAGTTACTGGGTAGATACTAGAATTTGATTATTTTCAGCTCTTCTCAGTAAAATTTTCAGGAATCCATCTTTAATATCCATCTCAAAGCATAATCATCTTATCAATGGTAAATCACCAATAGCAACAACAAAACTGACTTTATGAAGTTGGAGTAGGTTTCAACTAGCTGAAGACCACAGCCAAATCTAAACTACTCTTCCCCATTTAACACAAGTAATATTTAGGACTATATAAAAGAAAGGAAAAAAAAAATGAGTAGTTTAGGAACATCATGCCCCTATGTCTATCTTAGTAAATGGTAGTAAATGGATCCACAGATCCATTTCCCCTTAGTCACATTCTTCTCATTCATTTGTTTCACAAAGGCTAAGAGAAGATGAAGCCTTTGCCATTTGAGAATATTGAGAAAATAGAGTATAAATGATAATTCATTGATAATTCCATTTTTGCTTAATCATTATTATAGCCAAAAACACACTACTTCCTTTGCAAAATTAATAGATTGAGCAATCAATAATAGGTTAAAATCCATTTAATTTTACACTAAATAAAAGCAGGTAAATAAACATGAATATCAAATGTTACTCTTCTTTGAAGCCCTCCTGTCTCTGTGCTAGTTGTTACTTCTGTGACCTTAGCTTTTTGTTCATGCATTTATTTCTGCACATACTGCATTGTACCCTAAGTGATCTTCATACATGGCTTTTCCACTCACTAGACATTTATTTTCTCTAGGATATCAAATATATCACCACCTAGTACATAAGAAGTAACCAGTACATATTATTCAGTTTTGAGAGAGTGAATAACTTTTTATGCTAAGGGAGATACCTCCAGTTCTAATCCTTAGCATTATCATTTTTCTTCCAGTTGTGGCTCATTATATGCATAAAAGTGGCCAAATTCTTATTTATATAAGTCTTGTTATATTGGAGATAATTGCTTTCTGTGTCATACTTTCATATATTTGGACCTTCAAGGGGAGAATTAATAGCATCAATTCTATATCATTGTGTTATAAATCACTCAGGTTCAGTGCTAGGTTTTCTAGAGGAGACTGTTAAGAAACGGTATACATACCCATATATGCTTTTGAAATCATCTGATGAAGTGAAAGGGAATTCATTATAAGAATTTTCCAAAACTAACAATTGGTAAAAGATAATGGATAAGGACATACACATATAGGGCAAGTATTTGTCAGGGCCTATGGTTTTGACTTCTTAATATCAGCTTTTCATCACAAACTGACCTCAATACATAAGCATATTTTTATATTTTATTAAAATGTCATTAGTCTAGCTTATGTAAGTTGAAAAAAACCTTTTTTGTGATTTCTGTGCACGGCTATATTTTCTAAGTGGTTTGTACTTGTCTGTGACAGGCTCTCAATAGTAAAAGCATTTACTGTAAAACTGCCAGTCTCTTAAAAAAAAATAAAAAGTAAGAATAAGGTAGAGAAGCCATTCTTGTGATTTGGGAGAAAAGGCAAATTAATTGACATCAAATAGTTCACATGCCGTAGCGTTAAAGGAGGCTGGGACTTGAATCTAAGCAGACAAATACAGTGTGTATCACTGCTCTTAGAACAAGAGAAACAGAATATTTACATCTACTGCTTGCCATATGCCACCACATTTCCCTTGGTTTTTCAATAGTAAGTTAAATCTAATTTAAAAAGCACAGAGGTAAGTGATAAAGGCAAACTAAAGCATTTGGCAGTATTTAAACAACATATTACAGGCTGCACATACATCTGCCTTTGTAAGCATGAAAGGAGATGGTACAGGAAAAAATGTTTTCTGATTTTAATAACTGTGCAATATTGCAAACAAACATTTTGCAAAAAACAAATAGATCCATACTGCTCTTGGGGCAACTTTGTCTTAAGGAACTGATCTCTTCTGCTTTTATTTTGGCTTCAGAATCTTAATTGCTACAACTTTATGTGGCGTTTGGTACATCAGAATCTCCTGATTACCCCTCGGTAGTTGAGATTCCTTTTATTTATTTTATTTTTCTCTCTGGGTATATCAAAATTTACTATTAAAGTATAGACAAAATGTGCAGACAAAAACCTTTAGAATGTATACCTTTATGCAAGTATAGCTACAAGTGAAATTTATAATTAAATAATGACTGTATATGCTCTTGTACTTCATAAATAAATTCATATGGCTGTTACACTTCTCAACCCAGGCTAAAGGAGAACTCATACATTCCTTCATTATTCATAACATATAACACAAATTCAGGAAAAGTGTGATACACTGAAATCATAAAATAGTCTTTTAGTGTAAAAAAGACAGGCACTGAGTGCCCATCAAAAGAAAACTTCTCAGCCAGAATTTTAAATTATTGCTGTTCCCAGGATCAATGGTTTAGAATTTAACCATTTCTCAAAATAGTGTGCAGAGTTAGATACACCTTCTGTTTCTTGAAAACTTTATCCATCCTCGAACTTCAAAATTTCATTACTTTCTTCAAATTTTTTTATATATACACATGTATATGCACATATATTTTATGTATAATTTAACAATAATGTAATTATTTTATTTGAAACAAAAAAAGGCTAATATATATTAAAATAAATAGAATCATTTGTAGATATGCCTATATATACTCACTCAAGTAACCAAAATATCTTTGGTAGCTATTCCAAGTAAGTGATTATATTGTACAATTTGGATGTAAAATTAAATGAGATACAAAATTGAAAAAATTAACTATTGAGTAATGTTTCATTATGGTGATAAAAATTATATTCTAAACTTGCTAATATCAGAATATGACAGCAGTTACATAATTGTACATGTATGTCACTGAGACTATTGTTTTAAGTAATTCTATTCTTAAACAACATTCGAAAGTACAAGTTAAGTAATTTATAAATACCAAATAGAGAGTAGTAAATATTAAGAAAAGGATATCATAATCAATATTCTTCTCTAGAGTTGAAACAATAAAAAGAATATGAAATATTTCTAATGTTAAAGTTTAATTTTGTTGCCTTTAAATTTCCAATTTATAAGATTTTAATGTTGAAAATAAGCAAATGTTATCCTTTAAACTTTATGTTAGAGTGTGTCCAAATTTAATACATGGTACTACTAAAGCAGTCATAAACATTATCTTGAATAAGGGGAAAATACCAGATAACTGAAGATTAAATATAAGCTTGATCGATCAGTTTTTATTAATCCATTTCTAATAGATTTAAACCCAAATAAAGTGACACCAAGATTTTTAGGTCTGTTAAGTGGTAGAGCTACTTGAGAGTGATAGTTGGCATTGATAGTAATTTATGTAAGTAATCTTTGGAAGATATTTCACTTTACAATTTTTTCTAGATAAAATTGATCTATATTGATATTATAGTTGGAATTTCTATATGATCCAGGATAATTCATTTATGTTTGTAATATGTCATAGAATATGTCATAATCCTCACTTAAAAGAGTAAAACGTTATAGTAAATGAATAGCAAATGACCTTGTTCTTGTCTTGGGACATTGCTTCATCATTTAGCCTCCCTTTTGCCTGTACCTTTGCCTCTCTCTTTACTGACATGTTCCCTACCATATGAAAATGATCACGTTTTCCATGAAACAAACACTCACTGTTGTCCTTGCCTTCTCTCTACAAACTCCAGGTCTGTCCCCTGTTATGAAGAGTCAAGTTCTTATAAGACCAATCTATACACATTTTACCTACTTAATGTCATTTAGAGACTAGCAGTAGAGTAAATTTAGATGTAATAATTTTGGAATCCTGTTGACCACATCTAATACGCTAAACATACGTATATCCATTGGACCAGTAATTTTACTCATAGGTATACTACTTCTGTTTGTTCTCTTTTTTGTCCCTAGCTTGGCTTACAGGCTAATTTTTGACTGGGACTTCTTAAAATTTCTAGGATTGGATCACAGTATTTATATTAATAACACAGCAAAATAAATAAAATAAAAATAACATAGTATATTCACTGACACTATGAGCATTGAATAAATGTATTTGTTTATTCTGGCTCATAATATTGTTTAAATATGCAGGAAAAAATGAGAGTAGATTTTTTTCAAAAAATCAATTGAATGGTTTTGCTTTTATGATGATTTTCATGTGAAATAAAATGGGATTTATCTCCTAGTCAGGGCTGGAATTCTTTGGCCAAGTTTCACATCAGTTGATGACTTTTGTAATCATGGTTCCTATATGAAAGTACACTATGAGTGGATATATGTATATGTATAACTGATTCACTTTGCTGTACACCTGAAACTAACACAATATTGTAAATCAACTATACTCCAACAAAAATTAAAAACAAAAACAAAAAACAAACCAAAAAAAATGTACACTATGGTTGTCCCTCCAGTCTCTAATTCTTCACAGCCTACACTTTACCGAGATAACTCCACTCTTAAATTCAGAATCGGTCTGTGATTCGTCCAAGCCAATCAGAAACATTCTATTATCCCCACTGCAATATAATTATTTCAGATGAAACAAGTTTGTTAAATAAGAATGAAGTCCTGGGCTTCCCTTGTGGCGCAGTGGTTGACAATCCGCCTGCCAATGCAGGGGACACGGGTTCGAGCCCTGGTCTGGGAAGATCCCACATGCCGCGGAGCAGCTGGGCCTGTGAGCCACAACTACTGAGCCTGCGCGTCTGGAGCCTGTGCTCTGCAACAAGAGAGGCCGCGATAGTGAGAGGTCCGCGCACCGCGATGAAGAGTGGCCCCCGCTTGCCACAACTAGAGAAAGCCCTCGCACAGAAACGAAGAACGCAGCCAAAAATAAATAAATAAATAAATTTTAAAAAGAATGAAGTCCTGTACTTTCAATAAATGGTTGTGGAAAATCAGCTCTCTCTCCTTTCAAAGTTGTGCTGTAGCAATATGCAAGCCTGGGCCACTGGTAGCTGTATCACTAACTTGAGGAAAACCCACTGAAGAAATAAAGAGGCCAAAAGAGCAAGAGGTAGCCAAAAAGACTGCATACAAATAGAGTGAGAATCTTGACAAAACCTAACTTGAAACTCATACTTCCTCTGAGATTTTTAGCCAATCAGCTATGATATAGTCTCTTGTTAGCATCTATTGGTTCAAGTCTGCACATGCGAGTTAGGATGGCTAAATCAGAGACTATACCAAGACTTTTATATTTTGTTTGGAGAAGAAGAGTTCTCTTTATTTTTACATGATGGTAAGTACATATGGTAAGTGGTAGCAAGCCCAGGACCGTTGAAGAAATTTTGCTAAAATAAGGGATAAAAGAAAGAGGAAGGATGAGAAGCTCAGAGAATAGCAGAGAAAAAGAGCCCTAATTCCTTATTAAATGTAACTGAAATCTAGCTAATCTACTGACTTCATTTATTTAACTTAACAAACTGTCTCTGTATATTTAGTCAGTTTGAGGTTTTTTTAAACAATCACACCCCCTTTTCTGTGAAAACTGATTCATATTGTATCTTATGTCATATGTCTCATAACATGTAAAAGAGCAACTATCTTCCAAACAACTCTAAGTCACTGTTACAATTTCCATTTTTTTATCAGACTTTGAATAGTTATACAAATTTCCCCAAAATCTGAAAATTAATAATTGGTTATTGTTGGATACAGAATTTGAACCAAAACTCTCTCATTTCAAACTTATATAAGTCAAATCTTTTATAAGAGCAGCAATCTTATCTAAAAAAAAAACACACAAATCTGCACCGTCCTCATCATGACACTGAAATGGTCCCTATATTTTTGGACTATGTAATTTTCTTCACTTATTAATTTGTCTATTTCTTGGGCAATTTCAGGCAGGATTGTTACTTCATAAAATGATTTAATGTCAGTTAGATATAGATCCTCCTAATTTTTGCAGTTTAAAAAAATTGTATTTTATTTGTCCAGCTATATCAATTTTTCCATTCAAAAATATGCGTACTTGAAATTTTAACTAAAATGTCATCAATTTAAAGATTAATTTAGCAAAAATTGATATCTTACAAAAATTGTCTCAAGCTCCAGAGTTGGAGCTGAATCAGGAGTTAAAGTCTTAGCCAAGGACACTGCCAGAGAAGAGATGGGGTAAATGGGCACTGAAACCCCCGGCCAGGGTCCAAAGCACACTGTTCTTGCATTACTGCTGGAAGGATATTGATAGACTTGACAAGAACAAGTTCACAGACAGAGAAGGCAGTGGTGACTGCTGCATCAATAAAGCTCTTGGTTTATTATTAGTCTTCCAGTTGTTAAACTATTTTCTTTCAACTCTAAACCCAATGATCTATAACCTACGTTGTGATGCCATGGATGGGAATCTGCAAACTACATTTCTTTTTTGCCAGCTGGCTTCTTGTTACATTACACTAATAGAGGACAATAGAGGGAGATTGGAAATCAGAAAGAGGGACAAGGACTTGCTCATTATTCTTTTGCTTGCTGTTTTTGTCAGTAACTCCCCCGTAGCAGCCCCTGGCAGTTGCAGCTGGTTTTAATCTCTAGCTCATTTTGATTCTTTCAATTCCAGCCTCATCTTTGGAAGTCTGGACAGCACCCACTGGCTCACAGTAAGAGCCCCAGATCCACAGAAACACTCTCCATGGTGCTGATGTTCAACAACATGTGGGACAAATGGAAATATATTTTGTTGATATGAGTTTTATTCTTTGACATCTTCCATCAACTCTTAATCTTATATTCTAACTGAATATACACATACGTATATGTATGTGTGTGTATATATATATATATATATATTTGTGTGTAATATTTATTTGAATATGTGTTATAACATTTGGACCCCTATCATATTTGTGCTAAGGTAAAGAGTCAGCGTTTTTGTTTTGATTATGTAACTAGACCATAATTGACATTTATCACAGAATAATTTTGAGCCATACAAGAACCTGATGTGTTTTCAAAAACTTTCACGCTATAAGGCAGATAACATGATAGAGACTTAGTAAACGATGCCAAAAGAAAGTCCCTTAAATATCATATTCCAAAGCAAGAAAGAATGTACTTTGTAAAGATGACATAGATTATTCAGAGAGTGACTACAATAAAATTCAAACTATCTGAATAACATCCATTAACTAACCTTTTATAATGGAGATTTAAATGTTATGTACACCAGTGTCACGTAAAATGGAATTACCTATATTTTATTAGGTATAATGAGAGTTTTCTTTAGCCTTTCCATTATAATAGGAATGAATCCAATGATTTTGTAACTTGTAGTCTTTTTTAACCTAAAGAATAATACAATTAAAACAATTAAGCTTCTTGAAGAGATAGAGTCATTTTATGAAAAGAATTTATATGTAGCAATATAGACAAATTAAGTTAATGATAAAGCATCAGGCTGATGAGAGTTAATGCAAGAATCAGAGCCATAGAATTAATACGCAGAGGTGTTCTCTATTCGAAATGTTTAAGAGTAGGATTCATGTTTTCTTCGTATTCCACTCAACATGTATAAAAGAAAACAATGATTTTTCTATCCAACATAGCTGTATGTATCCATTGATATTGTAGAAGAGATTGGCTTGTCATCTAAGGTCCTATACTGATTCATGAAAGAGGGAAGAAACTGAGCAGATGATTTAAAAAGTGAAAAATAGGCTTAAGGTAAAAGTAAAATTTTATATCAAGATTAAGGGAATGATTTGGCTCAGTGGAGTGAAGTACCAAACATTTTTTCCAGTATATTGGATACTAAATTCAGAACTAAATAAATTTCTGATCAGGTGATATGCTAGTTGCTCAGTAGTTTTACCCTCATTGGTTACTATCTTCAGAAGACACATGAATATGGCAGAGATAAATATGGATTCATACACACAGGCAGTGATCAAACTCCAGAGTTTATTGAATATAATAATTCAGCAACACAATTCTGTCAACAATTACATCCAACAAAGCATATTTTGTTAGGGCCATCAAAAATTGAAGCAATTGTAAAGGAAAAAAAACAAGTTTCCAACCACAGAAAACAGTTCTAACACGAAAAACCTTCAAGTAGAACTAGGCAGTGATTTCCTGATTAATGGTCTATGTAATGAAAGAGAAGCTTGAGCATGACCTTTTCAATCTATGTAACATGAATTGTAGTCATTTAGGTGCCCCGCAGAAGGGTTTTCTGGGCACAATATCTTCAGAAGGAAAAGTATCCTCTATGAAAGAACTAGACTATTGTTTCTGCATTTTATAAAATCTAATATAGTAGTTCATTGTAAAAAGTATTTAAAATGAGTACTAAAATTATACTATATTATTTGAACTTAAAAAATAACATGACTCATACTTTTATAAAGTTTCAATTGTGAAAAAGACAACAAAAATATACAGCATGGAAACTTCTAATTAAAGATTTATTTGCTTTTCGTTCAGGTAAAGAACACAATTGAGTTTTAAATTTCAGAAGATGTAAAAAGAAAGGGAGTTGACTGAAAAAGAAAAGTCATCAGAAATATCTAAAACATTTTAACAATAAGAAGAATTTTTAACAATAAGATTACTTTCTAGCAAAAGCATTAAGAATCCTTTGACATAACGCAGATAATTTTCAAAACCTTTGTCATCAATTGTCTGTGCTATTCCTAATGCCATGGTCTTCTCACTGCTCCCCAACCCTATCTCTAGGTCTCAAAAAACAGGCCTAAGAATGACATTAAGAAATTAATATTGTTAGAAATAATTTTTATTACAGAGTTTTTGTTTTCTCAATGCTTTTATATTAGAAAATATAAGCAAGCCTTTGTCATGTTAGTCAAAACCTCGATCTTTTCATAAACAAAAACAATTTCTAAGGATGCTAAAAGAGCAGGTGTCTTTCACATTCTATTCTATAGAATAAAGTTCCATAGACTACTTTATGTAGATGTGTTAAAAAATGAATTGGGTCCTCTCAAAATTCATATGTCCTAACCCCAAGGACCTCTGAATGTGACCTTATTTGAACATAAAGTCATTGCATGAGGTAATTAGTTAAGATGAGGTTATTGGTGTGAGCCTTCATCCAACAATGTTGGTGTCATAAACAGAAGCACACAGGGAGAATGGCACATGAACAGGAAGTCAGAGAATGTGGGTGATGTGATTCCAAGCCAAGAAACACCAAAGATTGTCAGCTAAATAGTAGAAGCTAGGAGAGAGACCTGGAAAAGAGTCTCCCCCAATGCCTTTAGAATGAGTATATTCCTGCCAATACCTTGATCCATGAGACAATACATCTAGGTTGTTTAAGCTAGTCAGTTTGCAGTACTTTATTACCTAGGTTACCTAGCAACCCTAGAACACTAATGCAAGGTGTATCATCTAAAAGGTCATCTGCCTCTGCCAGGGGTAGGCAGCAGAGTTTCTCTTTTGAAACCACTGATACTCACACAAACCTCCGTGCCACTCATATACAATATCCTGTGGGACCAGAAAACTAAATGATCTGAACATAGCAAAACTAAATCTAATATGCCATACCATTAAATTTTACTAAGAACAAATGTGGAAATAACTGAGTATAAGGAGCAAATCTACAGTGTAAATATGAATTGAATTAATAAGATTAATTTAATCCACTTAAGGGGAATAAACACAGATGTAATGCATAAATGAAGCACAGTATATTAACATTTTCAGCCTAAAGTTATATTATTAACTAAAGAGGGTTTATTTGTTTTTAATTTTTAATGTGGGATGTTTTGTAACAATAAAAACAACAATAAAATTAATAGAAATATTATTTGAATTCAAAATCTAGCCAAACACTCCACCCCAAAACCAACTTCTTCCTGGTAAAATTGTGTTTAGACTCTGGCATCTGAAATATGCTAACAAGTAAATTGAAGGTTTTTAGTTAATTTTTGAGTGAATATGGGCTTTGAAAAATTCTCTTAATTAATGTAGCAAAAGAAGGAAAAATTGGAAAATAAAGGTGTAAAGACAACACAGCAAAGATAGGAAATAGCTTGCTCTTTTTGAATAAAGACCTCAGGTAAAGCACATTGTAAAACTGAAATAGTGTTGTGGTCATATTGTAAAACTGAAATAGTGTTGTCATATTACAGTTGGAAGTGGAGACACCATCTTTAATCTTCAGTGGCATGGAAAACACTGCAAATCATACTTGGGGATTTTAATTTATATGTCAGTATTGACAATTAAATCTATAATGTTATATATAATTATGAATACCATCAAATATTATATCATTTACTCATACAGATTAATAGAATTAATTATTAGCCAAATTGGTATTTTCTTATCATTAAGATAGGAAGAAGATTAATTGACATAACAGATATTATACACACATTGATCTAACCACCCTGATTTTAAAAATGTTAAATGTGAAGAAATGTCATTTTAGAATTAAGAAAATATGGCAATAAGAAAAAGTACTATGTCTTTTCATTACAGATGAAATTTTCATTGAGGATTAAGAGACATCAAGTAGCAAAACTTTGTAGAAAATCTCCAAGAATAAGTATTTGGAGAATTATTTACCTTTTCTTGGTCTCCACTACATATACTTTGATTTTGCATACTTTTTTCCTCCAAATTTCCACTATGAGGCAAAAAAAAAACTATAGGAATATAAGTAAGCAAACACAATTGCATTAAAGGAGCAACAATGAAGTATTCAGAATTTTAATAGGAAATTATGGACTGACTCCTTTTGAGATGATGGATCACTTTTGTCATTGAAGGTGGGGCACCTGCAACTTCACTTAGTATCACCCAGGTTTCAAATTCTGAATTATTTGCTGTGGTAATCAGGGTAGATATAAAGAATCCAAAGTTACTCTCAAATGCTCAGAAATGAGTCAATATCATTGCTAGTTTCATTCTGATCTTTTCAAACTATTCTCACCCAAACGCATTGTAATCCATCCTTTTTGGACAGTAAGATAAAAATATTTCCCCCAAATACATACCTTTATATTTACATGCTCATATTGTCTCAGTCCATATTCTTTAACTAATAAATATAATTGCATTTATCTAGTTTAATCCAAAATCCAGCTTACTAAGGATATTGAGTAGTTTATAAAACTTTTAGGTGGCACAAACAACTGGCCTTGGAAGACTGCCAGAGCATGTTTTATTTCTCACTGTGAACTCTCTATGGACACTGAACATGGGGCTTGGTGCAGGGCTTCGGTCACTACCACTTTTGAATCTCCACCTCACTCCCCTCCCCAAAGATTAGATTACAAATAGCAAGGGCTTCTTCAACTTTCTGCTAAACTGTAGTTTATAGGAGGCTGCTTCTGAATGACAACACTTAGAGCATATGCCTAAAACCTAGACACAAGTGGGGCGACCACAGTAGGTAATTCTGCCTTCTACCTTGGGAAATGAGACCACAAATTAAGGACACTAATTCAAATATGGGAATGACATTCCAAAGACTACAGTTACCCAATAGTGATGCCTTTATACAAATGTAACCAAGTTCAAATGCACCACTCACCATACTACAGGCCAATAAGTCAAGAGACAAGGTGTTGGAGCAAGGAAAGCAACTTTATTCAGAAAGCCAGGGAACTGAGAAGATGGTGGACTAATGTCCTAAAGAACAATGTTAATTTAGGGTAGAATTCAAGCTTCTTTTATGCTAGGGAAGGGGGAAGCAGGAAGGGGCTAAGATCAGGTACCAGCAAGGGTCCAAGGAGGATTGTAAAAGCTCGTTGTTCTTGGACACTTGACTTGGGTTGATGTGAGTCTAATCGCAATGTTACTATAAATCTTGACTAGATAATCACTATTTTTGTTCATACTTCCTTATTTCCCCTTGGGAGGCAAGTTTTGGGTAAGGGGCTGTTTGCACAAATCTTAATCTGTAGACAAAGTTCCTTTAGTGATTATATCAATGCACAGGGCAAAGCTGAGGCTTATGACTCAGAGGATAAAGCAACTGAAAATGTAGATACAATATGGAGTCAGAGATACCAAGCTTCTTCCTCCCTGTAACACAAGCATAAATAGCTATATCCTCCTTCCAATGACAACCTTTTTGGTTGTTGATTCCAAACTGTTCAGATCTCTGCTTTCTCAAGTATTATTTGTGTTTGACCTGACTTCCAACCCTGATTTCATAGATATGCCTGTGTCTCAGTCTTTGAGCCTTTGTTGAAGAGTCTTGCAAAAGACAATGCAGTGATCTGTTGACTGCCTCCAAGCTTTGTAGGACTTCCCCAAACCAGTGTCTTTGAAGGCAAGACTGATATGAAACCATGCAAGGAAAAAATATTATCCTTAGAGTACTGACGGAATGATCCAGTTGTGTTTTGTTTCATAAGACTACAGAATGTGTAGTCCTATAATAGAATATTCTAACTCTTAGAGAAACAATAGAATAAGATTAGACTGATAAAAATAAGCAGAAACTATATAAAACGATCATGACTGCTTTGACAAAACTTTCTGCAGAATCTAATGAATAGTTGTCTAATGAATAGTCTATAGTTTGTAATCCTGTAGGTAATATAATTTATCAACTCTATTTCCCCCACTTTAACAATTAATTCAACTTTAGCATCACTAAACACCCAATATGTTCAAATGTCTCTTGTAGAATATTCTTTAGCAAGTAGGCACATTCTGGAAGTCTCTAAAGCTACTATATGATATTATATGGCTAACTTCAAATGGTTTCTTAGCAGTTCCACTAGAGAAACATGAGTTAAAAGAGAAAAAATATTATAGACCCTTAAGATTATTTCTAGGATTTTATGTTGTATATTTTAAGGTATTAGTTCTTGTAAGTCACAGAAAGGTTTATGATTTAAATAGCTACAGAAATGGTTTATGCTTTCTGTACTTGCTGACTGCTTGCCTTTAACTGCATAACCCCAAAACACTTTTATTATTTAAAAAAAAAAAATTCATCATGATCTGTTGTTCATAAATTTGATTACACAAGGGAGCAGTAGTCTCAGAAACTGAAATTTAACATAGATGTTTAAATCCACAGTTTACAATGGGCTGTTTTGAAAACCCAAGGTTCATTTTGAATGCATGGATCCCAGAGGAATGCATGGCTTTTCAGAGGGGTGGATTTATATAGGGTCATGGAGTTACTAAAGCCTTTAAATAACTCCTTGTTTTTCTTTACTGACTTCTAGTGTTAAAGGCACTCAATACATTTAAGAGATTCTCTGGCACTTCAGATAACCTTGTAGCATCTCGCTCTATTCAAAATTTTAGCCAACCTTCTCCAACAAAATATAGGTGACCATACACTTCAATGATTTTTAATGGATAATAATTGATTAACGTAATGTCTTCACCTTGATACTTATCGAGACTATTAAAAAGTGATTCAAATGTGAGGAACTGGGACCAGGGAGTAGTAAAAATATTATTTTACCATTAAAGCAAGCACTGACAAAATCAGTGTTCCAGCTTCATGCAAGTATCTTAAAATAGATCTGGGTACACATTTACCTACACTCACACATAGTCCCAGCACACATGCACACACACACACACACACAACACTCACATAAGATAAAAATATGTGTAAAATGAAGCACACCAGTCATAATAGCTAAGCATGGTTAAATCAGTATGTTAGAAGGAGGCTGTTTCTGGGTAAGCCTGTGACATGCTTTGTGGTTGCTCATACAGTCAATAAAACAGGAAGACTTGGCAGTCCACTGATAATTAACATAACATGAGCCTATATGCATGTGTATTACCAAATATTTTCATGCCATCATACCTAACTTCTGCTCATGTAGTGTATATAACAGTATGCCATGTAGAAGTAAAAAATACATTTTGTTTTTCATTGAACATACTGGAAAGTCATGGTACATATTAACAATTTTATTAACTTGTTAGTACAAATTCTGCCAACCCAATGCTCATATCTGAATTTTATGTCCATAACCCTTTGTAAACTAAAATATATTTTACATAAGAAACCATTTTTTCAAATGACAAATTTCTTCCATTTGCAAAACTGAAAGTGTAGTGATCATAGTACTATAGATAGATGGCTATTTCGAAGATATTTTGTACTAGGAAATGTTTAAGCAAGAAGAACAATTAGCTGTTCAAATAATTTTTAAAAAGCTATCTACAAGTCAATAATCAATAAGATGAATAAACCTTTTATATTTTTAATAATAGCAAATAAATCGTGCCGTTAAGAAGACGTCCTGTAAAATATGTGAGTTGTAACAGTCTTCACCATTAAAGGTAAATTTTCATTATTTAACATATTGATCTAATAAAATATATTATTTTATTTCTTTATTGTGACACAATACACAATATTGCCTACCACTTAAAATTATCTTAAGTATAGTGCACTTTAAAAAACAAAAAAAGGATGTCTATATCTTGTTAATTAGACTATTATAACTTATGCCTATTTGGTTATTCTGAAGGTAAGTTTCATTTTATTTATCCTGATCTACTTGTCTATTTGAATGCATTCTGTTCTGTCAATCTTGTTGCTGAAGGTAGTCATTTTCTTACTTCAGTTGCTTCTAAAAATCATTTTTTGTAGAAACTCAAAGATATGCATTTCACATGTGTATTGCTGGTTAAACTGGTAAAGGAATCTTGTGGGTTAGGTAAGCTCCGGTGATTTGGCACTAAAACAAACAGAAAGTTCAGGTGCAGTGGAAACAGCCACTGGCTGCTGTTTCGTTTTTCTGTGTCACTAAGTAACTACCATTCTCACAGAATTCTCTATTTCATTACTCAAGTCCTATTCTCTAGTCTTCCTATTTGAGTACCTGGATAATAGAGAAGACTATGTTGGAAAACCCAGCTCTGCTGGTTGTCTAAATATTCTATTGAACTGTGGCTGGTAGAGTATTTTGAAGACGCACAAGCTGTAATAAATCACGGCATCTACCCACAACAGTTTCAAATAAACACGTTTATTGGGCCAGACAAGTACATCGCTAAGAGTGTTATTTATCTCAGGTGCTGACATATAGTGCCAGATGTTGGATTTAAACCCTGACTCAGTGGTTGGGGCTGAAAACTGCACTGGCATTTAAAAAGCATCTGTTATGAACACTGATCTGAGTAAAACACAAACCACGGAGCTTGATGTAAGCAATACCGAATGCGAGTTTTAAGTGATTACCTGGGCAAGTTCGGAAAACATGAAGGCTGCGGTTCGGAGTCCTGACCCTGTTCCTGTCAATGGGAGAACGTGGAGGGTCATTTTTCTAAACATTTTCACATGAAAGTACATGTAAAATGTGTGAACAACTTCTAACATAGCATTAAAACATTAATATTTTATGAATCTGTCGTATTTTTTGCATATATTAGATTTTAAAAGATACTTTGATACGTGCAATAGTTGGATCCAGGAAGAGGAACTTACGAAATAGCGTATGATTTATAAGAACCGGACATCGCAAGTGAGGAATATTTTCAATAAGGTAAAAATGCATATTACTTAAAGTTGTACATGGAATTCTATAAATAACGCATAAAGCATGATACTGAATCTTTACATTAGCAACTAGATAGACATTAAATGTTAAAATACTGCAATAGTTTTGTTTTTAGAAAATATGTCATATGAATTAATAAATTAAATTAAATCTTCAAGCTTTACAAAGGTGATTTCAAATATTGCTTATCATTCATTATAATTGGTATTTTGTCTTTTATTTTAATTTATAATTATAAATATTTTACAGGGAAAATGTTATAATTACATTTTATCCTTTAAATTTACCACAGTTTGTATTTTGATAAAAGTGTATTCAAATTTTGTATAATTTGAATAAAATTCCGTTTATTTTATAATTCTTTAATTCATTACTTTCAATAGAATAGAACTTATATGAAAATATGATTAATACAAACTATTGCCTTAGTCCGATTGAAAGCAATATAAATAAATTAATATTATCAAATATAACATGAGTTATACATGTCTTTTTATTGCTCATTCAAATATTAATGGCCTATCAACAGAATGGTCTAATATCTAAAATAAAAATAAGTTATCTTTGTTACTTTTGGAATATAAAGCACATGCATTTAAATAAGTTTCTGTGTTTTTTTTTTAATATAAAACAGTATTTTTTAAGGTGGTAGGATACAACATGTGTACTTGTTAGATTAATTTATACTCATTTATAATAGTTCTTGAGCCTCTGTGCTCTTGCCCTGTGCCCTAAAAGGTTTAAGAGAGTCTGAGCCTGACCAGACTATTCAACTTGTAAAAGTATAGCACATTTTATTTCATGATGAGGGGCAAACGTGAATTGCCTTTCTCTTCATATTTTCATTAAAATCTTATGCTTCATTCCTTTATTGGTTAAAAATAGGGAATAGAATGACTATAGTTTATTACTCCATTTTAAATAATAGCGTCACAATCTACTTTGGAGAACCACTGCTCAAGACCATAGCCGTTGCAGTGGGTGTGTGTTCATAAGTGGCTAGTTACCAGGGTACATCTCCTTGCTTTAGAGATTGCTTCAAGGATGCCCAAGGGACCCAATCAGAGTCAAAGAGATGCAATGAGATTTTGCTAGGACTTTGAGACAGTGTTTGTCTCCTTCCAAATGTGACAGTAGAACTAAGACTAATGATAACAGCTACTGGAGTCACCCTAAGGAACCTGTAAGAGCAGCCCATAGAAAAAATGATGCAAAGTTAAGAGATAAAGGGAAACTGAGTCCTTTCATTATTAATACGAAGACTCTTGTCATGTTGACTCTGAGGCTAATTCAATTCTTGGACTTATCAGTTATGTTAGGCCGTATATTCTGTTTTGGTTTCATATGTCTGTTTTAGATTATCCTAACAGTCCCAATTAATATAATCTCACAGGAGAGAACTGTCTAGGAGAGAACTTTTGCCATGCCTCTCCAATCCCCTTACCCTCTCACTCCTCTCCCCTAGTGACTTATCCAAGGTAATATTTGGGTGTGGTCACTGTTGATGTTCAGCAGAATCACTTGGTTCTGACTCCCTCTTTCTCTTTCTATCTTGACCATTCAGTATAGTAGAAAGGACTGGACTTTAAGAAGTGAAAAATATGAGTCTTGGCCTGATGTAGTGGCCCTATGGTTTTCCAGCAGCTGTATCTGCAAATAAGTGGACAATTCAGTCTACAATGCAGAAGGACAATGAGAAAACCCAATTTCAGCTTTGGACCCAAACTATAGTCTTGAATTGCTCTTTATCTATAATGCTTTTTTCATTAATCTATTCCAACTTTTTATCAACCACTATTTGTGGTTTAATACTCTGATATTATGACATTATTCTAATGTTGTAAATACAGTAGTGAGTGTACAGATGAGGTGTTGATTCTATGAAACTGAGTCAATAAATAAAGTATAAAATTAGTAAAATAGTTTCAGAGAATAATAAATGGTAAGAAAAATAATAAAGTAGCTTAATGGAATTTAAAATAAATGGAGGGTACTTTAGAAAAGGTGGGGAAAATCTCTGAGTTAACATTTGAATTGAGGTTTGTATGGTTAAAAAAAAAAATAGCAGTCATACAACAATGAGGTATAAGAGTACTCCAGGCAGAGGAAATAGTGCCAAAACGCTGAGATTGAAGTGCACTTGGCATGCTTAAAGAAGGGATGGAATGTCACCAAGGCTGGAATAGTGGATAAGGGGAGAGTGATAAACGATGAGATTAGAAAAATTGATGGCGTGCAGATTTTTTTTAATTGACCTTCAACTTCCACATTGGCCAACTTCATCAGCCAGTAGCCTGGAGAAAGGAAACAATGAGAGGCAGTCTGAACTGAATCTACAATGGGAATATTTCTGATCAGTGTATATCAAGGGTAAAGTACTACTTGGCAGTCAATGGGGGCCCCAAATAACAATATATACTTGGTTGCATGGGCTCACACAAACGTTCCAGGTAGGGAGATGCTCACATATGAAAGAGCATAGTACCTGTGATTCTTCCCGTTGATGAAAGTAAAAGTTGTGTTGCAAGTACTCCAGTCATAAAGTTGCTTTTCTGCCCACCACAGTGTATTATAATACTTTCTAAATGTATAGCATGTCAGGGAACAAAGAAGCAGAATGGAAGATGCAACTGAACCAGAACACAGGACACTCAGATTACAGAGCTAGAACAAAGTATAAGTGCTGAGCACCATTCAACAGCTACCTGCTGAAATATTGATAGGTAATCTAAAATATCTCAATGGTTTAACTCAACAGGAGTTTAGATTCTTCTCACATGAAATCTGAATGGGTGTTTCTGATGGGCAGGAAGTGGTTCTCCAAGCAGTAGTTCAGGCACCCTGGGCTCTTCTCACCTGTGGTTCCAACGTCCCTTCATCTGTGTGTTAAGAACACTGTGCTTATCCCCATCAAGCCAGAAGGAGACAAGGAAGGAGGTTTGGTGGGAGGTTTCTATGGGTCAAGCCTTGGGATGGTACACATTGCCTCAGTGTATGTCCTATGTCCATACATACCTGAGAGAGGTTGGAAATGTGATATGGGTCTATTTCCAGAAAGAGGAGGTAATGAGTTATAGGGTAAAAAAATTGCAGTCCACCACAATCTACTTTTTTGGTCAGCAAAATCTTTGCAAGAGAGACGAAGGGTGGGCAAACCTCTGCTGACTCTAATAACTATTTCTCCTCACTCCTCTTGTTAAACTAAAATTGACCAACCTCCACCTGCTAAAACTGCTGCCGCAGTCTTGCAGTTCCTCAATCTTGCCCCATGTCTAATGCAATCTAAGTCCCTCACACCTGCCAAGAAGACTGAGAAATTCTGGAAATAAAACTGACTATATCTGACCTTCCCTAATCTAACTTGTAAATCTTTTTAGGCTACTTAATCCCTGCAGAAGAGTGCTCTTGGACTGTCTTCACATTGCAGTGTTTGAATAAAAGCTTAATGGCTTCTGGGTTTCCCTGGTGGTGCAGTGGTTGGGAATCTGCCTGCCAATGCAGGGGACACGGGTTCGAGCCCTGGTCAGGGAAGATCCCACATGCCACGGAGCAACTAGGCCAGTGAGCCACAACTATTGAGCCTGCGTGTCTGGAGCCTGTGCTCCGCAATAAGAGAGGCCACGATAGTAAGAGGCCCGCGCACCAAGATGAAGAGTGGCCCCCGCTCTCAGCAACTAGAGAAAGCCCTTGCACAGAAACGAAGACCCAACACAGCCATAAATAATAAATAAATAATAATTTTTAAAACTTCCTTATTAAAAAAAAAAAAGCTTAATGGCTTCTTTCACTCATAGATCTTGTTTTTTTGGTCCATTTCCATCTGTGTCTGCACCTGCAGTGAGTGTTTGGAAGCCTAAGGCCAAAATGCATTTATGGATTTAGTTTGTGTAATTTTAGATATTTACTTTCTTTGATTATCAGTAGGATTCTGGTTTTTGCTACTAAGTTTCATGTGCCAGTAATATATCTATAATTTTTCTTAGATATAATGCCTTACCTGCTTTATTTTTTAAATCACATCTCATGGTCTTCCATTTTAATGGCAGCTAACTTAGAACTTCCTGTGATATTAGTTTGGGGATATGCACACTGTTAATCTGGTCTTTGTCATAGAGCTACATCTTCATGGTCCGTTCCCTCTCAGCTTCTCTCTCAACATCGTCTCTTACTGTTTGGTATCTAAAAGCATTCCTTTTTTCCAATATTTCATTGCTAAAAATCTCTGGATGCTCTTCATGACTTTCTCAGTTATGCCAGCAAACTAGCCAATTATTTCTTGAACTTCTCTCCCCCACATGACACCTTTCTAAAATAAATACAAATTAAAAATCAACACTATCATTCTTTCCTAAACCACTCCCCTTAGATCAAAAGGATCCAGTGTCAGTTTCCTCTGTGTCCTAAAGATAAACAATGTTCCATATCTCAGGAATTGATTGCAGAATGGTTACAATCCTGGAACAAATTTCCATAGTAGGTGTATAACTGTTATACATGAAAAGGTAAATCATAAAAAACCTCAATGGTTCATTCATATATAGTTCAAATGGGAGTTCTTGATCAATAGTTCAGAGATTCAGGTCCTGCTATTTTGTGTCAGTGCCATCCCAGGCCCCTAATTCTTTCAATATCAAATTAGAGTTAAAGAAGGTGGCAGGTAACCCTGCCAGGTAATTGGGCATGAACACACGTGTCAAAAGGGAGGTTGGGAAGTCTGGTTCTATCTGTGAGTCCGAAAGGTGCAAATAGGTTTTAGTGAACACATTGCAGCTTCTGTTCATTTGAGAAACAGGAATCTTGAGTGTGTATATATTCATAGACTAAGTAATAAACACGAATAGTCCTAAACACTTTCAAACAAAGAAGTAACTTTCACAGCAAGCTGTTATTAGACAAGTACTGTATCTACACAAATTAAGTACTTAAACTTAAAATACCAGTTATAAAGATTGGAAGATCTAGAGCAAGGACACTTCACTTAGCCATATTTGGAGAAGTCCAGAATTCAGTGAGATGAACAGGAAAGGTATGCTTAAGTTAACTGTAATGCAAATGTATACTGATATTTTTTGGATTATTTTCAACTAAGTCGACATTTGTCTTCTTCAAGTTATAAGTTAAAGAACTAGCAATACCATCATTATAGCAAGAACATAGAAACTAGTCACATCCTGTCTATTATTTTCAAGATTCTTTTCCCTGTTTTACCTTTAAAAATTCTTGAAGGTGGTTTATTTTTATCTGAGTGAGCAACACACATCCCAATTATATTTAATGACACAGAGAGAGTACAAGAATGGCAAATACAGTACTCTGTTCTTGGCACAGGACTTTGCCCACAAAAACCCCATGAGTTGCTAAAGCATTAACATTTCCATTCAGTATATTTCGACTGTAAAAGTGCATGAAGGGCTAGGCAACAAAGCTCTAAAGAAGCTGCAAGTGGCCCCATTGTCGAGTTTAACAAGAGAAACCAATGTGTTAGAAATACGATTTGCTAGTATGACATGGGAAGTTGCCATAGGGAAAAGCTTTTAAGTAATGAGGAAAAAATAATTCAGGTAGGACTCAACATCACATTGTTCTCCTAATACATAATCAAGGAGGGTTTTTATATTAGCTGCATTAGAAATTCAGTAATGTCATTTTTAGAAGACAGTGGTATGCTGATAAGGGAAACACTCAAACGCTATGATTGTCTGGGTGTGTATGGTAGGAAATACAAACAAGAATATAGAGTTGAATGTACAGGTCAGAAACAGAATGGTGAGAACCTTAGAAAGACAAAACTTCCTGAAACTACAGCTAGTACAGTTTGTATAAGGGCTGATATGAGATACAGAGAACAGAGATATGAAATATGAGAGATATCATGCACAGAGACAGATCAATTAGAAACAGCATAAAGAAAAAAGAAGGGATAGCAGATCAGACATTTCTTTCAGGGAAAAAGATTGGTAGAGATCATCTCCATTGCCCTGTAGGGAATCCGTGGTATTATTTCTAGTGTGTGTGTATATTTCATTCATCCTTTGGTTTCTGTCATTCCTGATATACAAAGCTGCCTCTTCATTTCAAAGTAAAAAAAGTCACTTTACATATTTTAAAGAAAACAGAAATGCCCAATTATATTTGTTGCTAAAATGCTGGGGCCTAAAATAGGAAGACCAATTATGAAACACCCTTATTTAATGAAGCCTCAACAGGGCTTACTTATTTTTGGTAGTGCTGTGTACTCTCTTCTTTTTTTAATTGAAGTATAGTTGATTTGCAATATTGTGTTAGTTTCAAGTGTACAGCAAAGTGATTCAGATATATATATATACACACATATATAGGGTTGGACAAAAAGTTCATTCAGGTTTTCCTGTAAGATGTTATGGAAAAACCTGAATGAACTTCTTGGCCAACCCAATATATATATATACTTTTCAGGTTCCTTTCCATTATAGGTTATTACAAGGGATTGAATATAGGTCCCTGTGCTATGTGCATTCTACTCTTACTTTCCCTAAGTTCCAGAGGTCATGACAGCTCACTCACTCCTTTTTGTTTTTTCTTATTAAAAAAGAATTACCACAGAGAATATTGTAAATATCATTTTTTAAATCAGTGAACACATGCCAAATATTAATAAGTGTATTGTATAAAAAAGTGAAATACTGAGCTACTTTAAACAAGTGTATTTTAAATCCATGAAAACTGTTGAGTATTTTACATTATTATGTCAAGGATCATGCCAATTAATCAATACTGATTTATAATCACAGGTATAAAAGAAAATGAAAGAAGAATAGGAATATTAGAAATGATTATGTGTTCTTTTTTGAAGTGGAAAGCAAGTTCTCATTAGATAGTCATAGTATTCTAAGGTCTATTGACAATATTACTTGCTACTATTATAGAAAACTTCAGAAATATACATGTTTTATTTTCTTAGCAATAGTAAAATATATCCATAGAGGATACAATAGATTTATTTCCTTCTCCAAATGGCTCCATCTCAACACAATTTCATTCGTGTAAATGTAATAGTGATGTGCTTCTCCCTAAAACACACTTACTCTCTTCCTTATCTCTGTTATCAATTCCTTAAAATTTCTTAAAGTCCTTTAAGTTTTTACAGTAAGACAAGATGATTAAGGGTAAAATGATATTCAGTGCTTGTTGGCAACAACTGTATCACTTTCACTGACCTTCAAATTACAAATAGCATTTGTCTTAGACAAAGCTATGGAGCTGCTCAAGGTTGTGGACAGATGATTCATCTGGCATTGTTAACATAGTCAGCAGTGAAACAAGAAGTTAACTGAGGGCTTCCCTGGCGGCGCAGTGGTTGAGAATCTGCCTGCCAATGCAGGGGACGTGGGTTCGAGCCCTGGTCTGGGAAGATCCCACGTGCCGCAGAGCAACTGGGCCCGTGAGCCACAACTACTGAGCCTGCGCGTCTGGAGCCTGTGCTCCGCAACAAGAGAGGCCGCGATAGTGAGAGGTCTGTGCACCGCGATGAAGAGTGGCCCCCGCTTGCCGCAACTGGAGAAAGCCCTCGCACAGAAACGAAGACCCAACACAGCCAAAAAATAAATTAATTAATTAATTAATTAATTAAAAAAAAAAAAAAAAGAAGTTAACTGAGCTTATATTTTTATAACCGTAGAAGTTTTAAAACCATATCAGGAGCTTTGGAATAGTTGATAGAAAATCTGTGCCTAGCATAACTGATATGGCAAGTCCAATAAAACATCCCACTGAAAAGACTATACTAACTCTGCAATATTTTTATTGTATTTTGAATACATTTCATACTAAAAGAAAAATAAATTGGGACCACAAGAAATAGTAGCAAAAGTTTGGAAAACTCAAGTCAAAATGTGCTACACATAAAATATGGTCTGAATGATTTGAACATTGTCTATTAGTGGCATGTATTCAACTAAAATTCTTACTCTACCAAAACTTGGGTCAGCTCGCCTGCACGCAGTAAAGCCAATCTACTGACACCGGGGTTGTGATGAAGGACAGTGCAGCGTTTATTGTAAGGCACCAGACAAGGAGTCTCGGACAGCTAATGCTCTAAAAGGCTGAACTCCCAGAGGGTTTCAGCAAAGAATTCTAATAGGCAAGGTGATGGAGGGGAGTCTCAGGGTATGTGATCACCTGTGCACAATTCTCTGATTGGCTGATGGTGAGGTAATAGGGTGGTATCATTACCCCTATCATCAGAGGCTAACATTATCAATCTTTAGGCTCTGGTCTGGGGGCTCATGGTCATGAAGTGGTGATTTGGTGGTGATTTTAGCATCTGTAAAACAACTTAGGAAATATGCATCAGATACTATTATCTAGATACTTCCGAGAGGAGCTAAAGCGGAGGATGTGGTGGAGGGGTCTGTCCCAGGAAGGCCCCATAGGGTCCTGCTCCATTACATAATGATATTTTCCAGCCAAGATAAATTGACAAAGTCCCAAGTTATAGATAGAATGGTAAAATGGCCAATGTCTCCTGAAAATCTTAAGAATAAGTTTGCAGTGCCTCTGGGGCAATATCACTTAATTTCAGAAAATAGCAGTCAGGGAGGAAATAGCCTAATTTAGCAAAACAAAACAATAAGCTCAATATATGGAGATGCAGATTTGAGGTTATTATATTCTTATAAGACACAGATTTTTTTATCTGAGAATGTTGAAAAAGATAATTTTAGAATTAAGTATAATCTAGAGAAGATGGGTAGTATTTCTTTCTATATGGGGAATATGGTTAATTAAAATGGAAGGGAATCATCCACTCTAGACACTAATTTGTGTATGGTAATTATGGAAATTATTGTTTCTTCTACCAAAGTCAACAATATTATTTTAATGCTGGCAAAAAATTTGTAAGACAAAAAATTATTAGAATTACAAGACTTTTCCATGACCAAAGCCATATAAAGATAAAATTCAATTTTTCAACACTTGAAAAGAGCTTGTAGCAAACGTTCACTATAATGAAGAATAAGAAGAAACATAATTAGCAAAAGTATATCCAAAATGACTTTTATAACAAAATTTTTTATATGTAGATTTTTTAAATAAGCATAAGTATTAAAGGAGAAATTTAAATTTTCTGGATACAACTGGATACAAGCATGGTTTAAAAATAAAAAGTAAAGTCTTAAAAAATTATAGAACTGAAATTGAAAATACTGTGGTAAAAATAATATTTAATAGATGGGTTCAATAGAAATCACATACAGTGGAAGAACTATTGAACTGAAAAATAGAGTTGAAGAAATTCTCCAGAGGGAAAAAAAATGGAATATATGAAATAGCGGTTGAGAAACATGGAGGTTAGAAACATATGTTCTATCACTTGGCCAGTAAAAAGTCTAAAAGAGAAAAGAAAACAATATAGAAATGTTTATGCTTATGAGGAAGTATTTCAAAAGACTTTAAATTTCCCAGAATTTGTGAAAGACATGGATTCTAATATTTAGAAGCACAGCAAGTCCAAGCACTACTGAAACAAAACAGTCATATCTCTTCACCTAAAATAACATCTACATACTTATTAATAATATTGTAGAAGACTAAAGAAAAAAATTCTTAAAAGACACAAGAAATAAAAGATATTAAAATCAAGAAGCAATAATTATACTGAGAGGTAGATTTCCAAGAACAAAAGCATAAGTCAAAAGATCACTGAGTAAAAGATATATAGGGGCACAGCAAGTTTTACGTTAAAATAATGTAAATAAAGAGTAAACATAATTCAAAAGAAGACTGGTGGAGCCTAAATACTATCAAACACTATGGAAATACTGCAAAAATATATCAAAGATAAAGAAGAATATCATACAAGAACAATTTATCAAGAACCCATAGATAGCCCAAATGATTTTAATCTATTTATAGGATCTCAAAATATATTTTTAAAAGTATAAATGTAAAATATTAATTTACATATTAGATAAATTGACAAAACCACTATATCTCTGGGATATTTCAACACACTTGCTCAGTCAGCTATATGTTATGCAAACAAATCAATAAGAATAACAATTAGTTAGGAATCAAAATTTACAACTTGATCTAATGTATATAGATAAGACTTTGTCCTTAAACAGGTAAAATTTTAATGGCATAGTGAGTGGTTTACAGAGTATGCAAGCAGGCTAGAAAACTGGACATGGAGATCAGCTCACCTGCTGCTCTGATCACTGTATACAGTGGGTACTGAGCATGGGACTCCCATTTGTAGCCTCTAAAAGTTGGAGGTCCCCCTACAAAGCTCTACCAGCTATGCCAGGAGTCAGTTATGAGTAGCATCTAATTCCTCATTTTTCTTTCTTCCCAAATAAAACATCATAGTGGAGAGTGGTTGCAGAGACTAATCTAAGTCTTGTACCTTAGCTAACCTTAGGTTCTAGCTTCTGCCTTTAGGAGGCAGGCATCTATTGGAAGCCACTTCTTTCTAGATATTTTAGTGTTTCTTCAAGGTGTCAGCATCCTGAGCAAGAAAATTAGCATGCTATATTTGTAGAAAATATCTCCTTTTTTTTTCTTCCCTAGAACCACTTGCTCTTCAAATTTTACAGCTATAAGCTCTGGATCTATTGTCTTTTTTATGGTATAGCCTTGGCCCATTCAGAAGGTTTAAAACTTTCTCATCTCTCCTGGTTCCAAATGCTCACATTCCGGAATAGAGGCAACTCCCCTTTTCCCCAAGAAAGGATTTGTTTACATGCCGGTATAAAAGATAAGTTCTCTCCCTCTTTCTCTAGAGGGGAAGTCACTAGTTGCAGAAAAAAAGAATTGGTAAAATTCAAAAAGCATTTATAATAATAAAAAAAAAAAACTCTTACCAAAGTCAGAATAAACTACTCCTGAAATGGGTAAAATACATACACCAAATCTTAGAGCAATCTAATTCTTAATGTTGAAACATTAGAAGGATTCCCTTTAAAATAGGAACATAATGCCTATATTCAACAATATCCTATACTTAGATAATTCAATGTAAACTACAGTTAAAATGTTGGAATCAGTAAGAGAGTTTATTAATTTTACCCTATGTTAAATCAATACACAAAAGTCAGTTACATTTTCGTATACCAGAAGCAATTGCAAAATAAAAATTTTATAATGGACCATTTATAATATCAACTAAACTATAATATATCTAGCAATACATCTGTTTAAAGTGTGTAAAGCCATTAACAGGAAAATATAATCTTTATATATACTTTACAAGAGTACAATAATTGAAATTAATATGTTCGTGGAGAGGAGAAAATACTTTATCTCCAAATTAATTTATAAAACAAGAAATTTCAGTTAACACTCAATCAGGTGAAAATTGCAAAGTTAATTCTAAAATTCACATAGAAAAGCAAAAATCTAGTAAGGGCCAATAATATTTTGAGTTAGAAAAATTGGGTGAGAGAATTGATCTAATTGCAGAACACTGATAAAGCTCTAGTAATTAAAAATGTGTGGTATTAGTGCAAAATAAACAATGGGTCTAGTATAACAGAAAATATAGCTCAGGGACTTAAGTATAAAAACTAGATATGTGACAGAGGTGATTGCAAAGTAGTGAGAAAACAATAGACTTTTTGCTGAAACAACTAGTTATCCATATAGAAAAATAGATAACCCAATCTGCATATGCACTGTGCACAAAACGCAATTCCAGTTAGCGTGAAGCTTGATTTGTTCAGTTACCATGCCACTGGAACACTTTTAAGAATGATAAAATGTGCTTACTGGGCAGGACTCTAGAATAAGAGGTGTAAACTGAAACTTGGGCAAATGAGGCTACAAATGTGCATTAGTCTTAAGTGTGAAAAGATTCTGCATCTAAAAGAAAAACTTGATTGAGGTCTGTGTGTTAATTCTTTCATTTAGTCCCCATGAAAACCCTATGATCTAGATATTACTTTTATTTTTCTTTTTGTCAAATAAATGGTGTGTTTTTATCTGAGCTGTGCAGGAAGAACAGTCACTATAGATCCATAAACTTTAAAGAAAAGAATAAATTGATAGTCTTAAAAAAATTCCCTGTCTTGATTTTCCTTACAAATTAGGAGGTAAATGTTTCCACAGAGTATAAAAGTGTCTACTTCCATAGAATGGAAAAGATGTAGAATAATCCCATGAAAGAGGAAATCAAGAATAAATCAAGCATAAGAAACAAAATTATGTGTAAAATCAAAATCTTTGCTGAGCTTGGCTTGTTTACATATTTTTTAAGCAATGTTAACATTATCGGTTGAGATAGTTTTTGTTTAAGTGCTATTGAAAAGAAGTTGCTGTAACTTTGCCTTTTGTTTGCTAGTTTTTGGAAACAAATTGAAAAGAACTAAAAGGATTTATATAGGTTAGCTTTTTATTATACTTTCATATCTAATCAGAAAACAGGTAGAAAAGGTCTACCACTTGCTGAATGAAAATGTCCTGTTTCTAGAAACAACAATTTCTAGATAAAATATTAATTTCTACAGCCTGTATGTTTGTGTATGTGTAAGACTGGGGGAAAATTCTTAATTTTTGATAAGACAAATTGTTATCATTCTTCTGAAGTTAATTTAATATCTAGGTTAGATTGGGTCTTTCTAATTAAATGAATAAATATTTATGAAGAATCTAGTATCTCAAGGAACTATTTTGGGCACTGAGGTAAGACTGAAGAAAATAGACAAAAAGTCTCAATTTTATCAAAGGTTTGATAGAAAATTTCCAGTTAGGAAGAAGAGATCTCCTTCTTGATGACTGATAAGATAAAACCCAAATTATTTACAATCTAAAACTAAAGTTATGTTTCATGTCATGTGCATAAGATGTTTAAAAAACTGATGTTAATTAAGCTCTGCTTCAGTCCCTTGGAGAGAATAACATGAATTAAATAGTTTATTTAGTCTTTTAATATACCATAAGATTATTCAAATATGATGTTATCCTATTTATACATATATTAACTGATACTGTTACAATAAACTGAGGGAGGTATTTTCTTAAAAGCATGTGATCCAGATGGATCCAGAATACCAAGAGACTTCTTGGGACCAATTAAGGACACTGGTAAATACTGTGCATATTTTATGCTGGCCGTTAGAGAATGTAAATGGATATTTACATTCATCCGATATCATTTCAACCAAGAATATTACATAATTGCTCCATTGACTGCACTACTTTCAGGATTTTCATGTTCAATTTAAGACATGCATTATCTTCACATAAAGTTCTTTGTGGCTTCTATCCTGGCGTTGTAATGGACTTTCTCTTAAAAATGATTAAATTGCTCATATTTTTCCATGAGCATTTAAGATCATTAGAGTGCATTTGAGAAATATTCTAATTCAAATATACTAGTGACTTATTTTTAAAAACGAACAGTTCATTCACTTATGGCTATCAACCTGGATCCTGTGCACATCAATATTAATTATTGAAGAGTATATTTCATGTTAATCAACAATTCCTTAATACGCTCTTAGAAAGTGATTGTAGCTTATAATTCTGATTAAGATCATGTGTACATTTCCCTCTGTTTTTTAGGGTAGAATAGTTGACAGACATAATTATATATTTAAAAAAGGATAAATCCAACCTATGAGAAAATAACCTAGATAAATAGTGGTTATTTTCAAATGGATTTTGGCATTTTGAATGCTGTATTTGCTTTCAGAATTAGAAAAGGAAACTGAAGGAACAGATATTATTTCAAGACAATATGAATTGTAACAGAGAAAGGGTTGACATCTTAAAATCTATATGAAAATCCATCTGCTTTATCAACCAAATCAATATAAATTTTAATTACATATATGTCAATTTCTGCATTCTCTTTCCTCCTTACCATATTGAGATCCCTTAAAATTTGATGTAAGGGGCTCAGAAAATGTGTACAACTCTTAGGATAAAGATAGAAGTTGATAGCAGAGGGATTCTCTTGAGCCCTGTGGTGTCCATTTCAACTCTGTCAACATAGTAATTCAAGACCAGAAATGATCATTCTTAATATGGGACATGAGGAATATCCTTCTCAATAACAAGAAGACAAAACCTGCAAATACATAATGTATATCAAAAAGACCATTTTGATAACATTAGCATAAATAAATGAGACTTAACTGTGAGGGACTAATTTTTTGAATTTGTATTTAATTTTGTATAGCATACATTTGAGGTATACAGCATTTTAGTTTTAACTGAATATTAATCACATTTAATTTTATATAAACTTAATACAAATATGTATTTCTATTAATTAATACTTTTCATGATTTATTTAGTATTATAAGTAATATTTCCCCTCTCAAAGAGGGGCAAAGTGACTCAGAAATTTTGAGGCAAATGTCATGGCCCCTGTAGCCATTCATAGATGCTCTTAAGGGAGTGGGCCAGTGAAAACGAAACATCTCCTAGATAGAGCAGAGTCAAAAAGTTACCAAGGGCTGTATTAAGGAAAGTGAACAGATGATAAAATGAAGGTGAATAGAGGAAACAAGGTAGGAGAAAAGTTAGGAAAAATTTCATCATGGAATTCATTAGTGAATTTAAGACAAAGTACCAGAACATACTAAATACGTCTGATTGTTCAAACACTGAATGCATATGTACAAACAAAAACAACAACACACAAAAAACAAGCACTAGGTATTCTCATCTAGTTTCTGGAATTAATTTTGTTTTGTTTTGTTTTAGATTTCCTCCTTACCCTTCCCTTTCTCCTCTTTCGCCTCCTTCTCCTTCTCCCTATATTTGCATGTTAATCTCGTATACAATAGGAGTTGTTATTTACTCCTTGGAATTAAGTTTAACCCGTGCATTTATAGCATTTAGTTGGGGGATAAAATCAAAAATAGAAAATAGGTGTTGGAATATCAGCCTGTATGTCCTATGAATGCCTAATGTCATGAATAGTGCCTGGCTCATAGCGACAGCTCAATATATATTTTCTGGGTGAATGAACTGTTCTACCTGCTTCTATTCTTGCCCTTCTAAAATCTGCCCATCAACAAGTTAGAAAATTATTTTTGAAATATATCTTGCATCAGAATATACAGTATTTTCTCCTTAAATATTTGTTTAAAATGAATACTGAAAAATAACTATGTCATTCTTATATTGAAAAATCTTGAATGGTTTTTCATTGCTTTACAGCAGCAAGCCCACAAATGCCCTAGAAGGTCTCACACCAGGCTATCTGTCCAGCCTCACCACTCTCCTTATTGCCTACACAGTCCTTATAGCTACCTCAAACCTGCCAATTTGTGTTCTGTCCCAAAGGCTTGCCATCATAATGGTCTTCACTCATATATGAGCTTACCTATTTCCTTTCATTTTAGCTTGTGTTCTTCTTATCTCTTCCTCAGAAATGACATTACTGGCCTCCTTAATGGCAACCTCTTCATAGGAATTATCTCTGATGGATTCATATTATTTAAATATTTGTTTATTATCTTTCTTCTTCATTAGAATGTAAACACTACATGCGTAGGTAACGTGTCACTGAGATCCCAGCCTGTGGGTGCTTAATAACAATTTGCTGATTTACATAATTAACATGTCTTCATTTTTGTTGCAGAAGAATAAGTAGGTCCTTCGAAATCCAGTCCTTCCACTTGCCACGTGTATATCTTCCACTTCTGCTGTCTCAAGGGCTTCACACTTTCACTTAGTTATTTTCTCTTACACCACATTGTCTTTTTAGATCATTTTCTTCCTTATACAGACATACTACAGAAATGAACTATCCAACACAGCAGACTCTAGTCACATAAAGTTATTTAAAATTAAATTAATTAAAATTAAATAAGTGGGCAATTCAGTTCCTCAGTAACACAAGCCACATTACAAGGGCTCAGAAGCTACATGTGGCTGGTCACTGCTATATTGAACAGTGCAGCTCTAAATCATGTTCTACATCATCACAGAACATACTATTGGGCAGTGCAGCTCCTTACTCTTACAATGCTTTCCAGCTGATTCCCCATCTTTCCATCTGCCATTTGATCTTTTAATTATTACAAAAATAAAATACTTAAATATTTTAATAATTGTCATATTCTAAAGGATATTCATGTACCTCACTTCCAAATTTGACACTTATATTTGTGTTTTTGATTCATATGAGAAATAAAAGGTTCTACTACTGCCCTTTGAAGGAATGTGACTATATTTAAATTAGTGTGTGTGTTACTTTGCATTCATCACATAAGCCTGTACAATAAACAATATACAAAACATTTAAAATTGTCTAGTTTTTCTATCTCTTGTTCCTTTTATTTGCTACTGTTTCACTCTTTGCTGCTTTCTATTGAGATCATCAAGTTTTTGTTACTGCATTTTTCTTTTGTAAAGAAAAAAAATGTTGACTGCCATTCCAATTCTACAGAGATCAAGCCACTGCGGTTGCCCACTGACAAGTCTGCCTGAGGGGAATTCAGGATGGAGAAAAACAGGAAGCATTCTGTGCTTTGGATATGGCCCCTAGATAGTTAAGATTCATATATAAGGAAACATCTCAAAGACCCCAGATTCTTGCATCTTCCCATACATAGGAAAACATTAAAATCATTAACTTGAGATGTCTGTCCTTTGTGATTAGCAGTAATCTTTTGATGCTTGGCTACATGTTTTTTTCCCCAGCAAAAAATTCACATATATCCTGGCTCTTCCTTTACCTCTTCAGAGCAGTTTCTCAGAGCTATCTGAGAGGCTGTTTCCTGGGCTAGAGTCCTCAGTAAGACACTGAATAAACTCAATTCACAGCTCTTACACTGTGCATTTGTTTTTTAAGTTGACACTTTCTTTACTCGTTTGGAAGATAAACATTTATTTCTTGTCTTTAGAATGTTAATATACAACTTATTGTTATCTTTAAATTAAAAAGCTACTCCACAAGAAAAATACAAGAACATTATAATACTTGGGTTCACCCCTCTAACATATTAGATGTTAGTTGTTACATATATTAATTCAAGATTTTTTTTAACCTGCTGCAAATTAGAAATTATTGCTTTGGTTTTCTAATGCCGTACTTCTTTAGATTTATCCATGTGGTTACCAATTTCTTTCCTCACTACTACTTCTTGCATTCTTGATTGTAATTGGTCTGAAATATTTTTCATTCTATTGTTAAGATTATTCTCTTTGAATTTACCAATATGGCCTTAATGTTCCCCTCTGCTTGACTGAACTTTAGAGAAGTTTCTTCCTGACTATAGGCCCCGACCTCTCTTTTCTTAGAACATTTGTTTAAAACAACTTGGAACTATAAATTTTTTCTCTTCCTCTTTGAAAGGTAAATCTCTTAGCCTCTTGCTAGTTGTACAATCAAGGAGTGTGCTTCTCAAGGACCTGGGGGCCATCCCTTTGAAATATAATCATCCAGAAAGATAGAGCCCCTACTTCCCAGTCTCTCTGTGAGGGTAGGAGCCTGACTTTGATAAGTTGCATTTAGCAAACACAGATGGCCTAATCACATTACCCACCGCACCCTTAAGTCCTCCACTATCTCAATGTTTAAAAATTATCTTGCCTTTTGTTTCAATGGAGTTGGGCTTCATCTCTCTCATATACTGTAATAGTCTTGAATAAAGTCTCCTTTGCCTGTTCAACTTATCTAGGCCAATTTTTCATTGACAGAATTTGTTGCACTGCAGGTTTCTATGCTTGCATTTGTGCGTTAATTTTATGATAAGTGTTTTTTTCAATATGAGAAGTTATGTTTTTTATTAATTCTGGAAAATTATCAGTAATATTTCTCTCAGCTATTACCTTTCCCCCACTCTATTTTTTTTCTTTTCCTTACTATTAACACATGTTGCCCTCCCCAGTCCAGCTCTTAACTAGCTTTACTTACCTTTCAAACATATCATTATTATTTATATCATTAATTCAATACCTTTAGCAGACCTTAAAATAAATTTCATTTGAAATGAATCCACACCTCAGTTGTGGATTGTATTCGTCCCTCCTTCCTTCCCTCCTTCCCTTTTTCTTTCATTTCTTGTGTGTGTGTGTGTGTAAGTATGTATTAGACTTTTTTCATATCCAAGCACAAATCCAGTAGATGACATGGCTAAATTCCTCTTTGAAAGGTTGTGCAATAAAGTCCCTACTCCTTGATTCTCATGAAGTTTGGCAGCATTTTTTTTTTTTTTTAGCCATCTTTCAAGATCAGGAAATCTGGCTTCAGTCTGGCTAAGGTCCTTTCTCTCTTTGGATCCATTTTTATTCCCCTTTACCCATTTCTTGCCTTAGGAAGTATAGTCCAGCACAAAAAAACCTTCATCTATCACAACCACTACCACCGTGTTTCTAATCTATTTCTGGAACACAAAGAAATATGTGCTGTTTTAAGGGCTGGGGGGAGCAGAATAAGCCACCCAGAAAGTGCCACTTTGGCAACTGGATTTTTTTGAGTTGAAGAAAATCAGAGCCCAGCAGACTCAGGAAGAGCTTTTTAACCTCTCTCTTAACTGCCTAAGAGAACTTAGATAGGGATTCCATACAAGGAAGAGTGCTATTACAAAAGATAACTTTTATATCCGAAAGACTTAACTGCATGGCGTGACAAACGTTTGTGTACCAAACCCTTGCTCTTCTCATTTTCCTATGAATTTTCTTCTTCTTTGAAACCTCAGATCCCAACCCCCTTCTCCTTAGTTCAGGTTGATGTATAAACCTCCATTACCTGATTGCCAGGGAGTCTCATATTTTTATGGGGCTCCTGTACATACAAAATCAGTTTTACTCCTGTTAATCTTTCTTGTGCCAATTTAATTATTAGACCAGCCAAAGAACCTAGAAGGGAAGAAGGGAAAAGTTTTCCACCCCTACAGGGTTTATCAACATTTGTTTAGTTGTTGTTTTCTATCTTCCTATTTATCTAACAGTGCTGTTTGTCTGGAAGCATGCATCAAAATTTGAATTCTCTGTACCATGGTGACAGGAAACCCATGAATTGAGTTTACATATTTATACTTCTATGTTGGCTGAAGATTTACATGTTTATACTTTCAGTGAGTCTGAATTCTAGGCTTAACTGCCAACTGTCTTCTTGGTAACTCATTTGAATGTTTAATAGGCATCTTCAAGTTTAAAATAGCTAAATCAGACCTCCTCCCAATCTTCTCCATTTCAGAAAATAAAATGTGTTACATTTCTGCAAACCCACAAGTCAAAATCTACCCCAGACTTTCTTTTTCTACATCAGCTATATCAAATCTAATACCTAGTTCTGATCTACCCAACTTTTTCCATCTCCTCTGCTACTTTGTGAAAATAAACTCCACTATCCTTTTTCTCTTCATAGTATCATGTTATTTTCTTCACAGCACTCATGCTCTGGAATTGTGTTATTAATGCATTTATTTATGCATTGCCATTTGTCTATTAAAATGTAAGTTTGATAATTGAGGTCATCACACATCTTGTACATTGCTCTCTTCTCTGTGTACAGAGCTGTGAATAAACTCAACAAATCTTGTGTAAATAAATGAAAATTATCCATCAGGATCAGAGAGCTCGATTAGACTTTGAACTCAGGTTTCCTGGTACCAAAGCCTACTTCTGTTTCTCTATAATACATAGTATGAAAAAGACTTAACTGTTTTATTTACACTTTCAAATTTTAATTATATTTTGTTTTATGTTTTAAAGAGAAAATCAATTAAAACCCATTTCCCATTGCTATTTTCATATAAATTGAAAATATGAAGAGATTAATTTCTTGATAATCATGTTTATACCCTGCAATATATTATAATATTTTATTGTTCAGGCTTGCATCAGATGTTACCTTCAAACAATAAGACTTTCAAAGTCAGTTGTTCTCAAACTTTAGTATTTTATATGACCTGGCAACTCCCCCTGGTGTATTGAATCAGATTCTCAATAGGCTTTTATCTGCTAAACACTTATGTTTCTTCATGTATAAAATGGGAAAATACTTAGTAGTGGGAAATCTTAAGAACATTAATTAAGATATTATATACAAGTCCTCTGTATAATGTATGGTACATATATGTGCTTGAAACTCTGCTATACTCACAAGTTCCTTCAGAAGTTTTCGGTTTACCATATATCACTCATTTGACACAATATCTACAAACTGATTCAAGTACAAACAATAAATATTAAACTATGAATTCAAGGTTAACTATCAATCAGAAATTTTAAAAAACGCTTTAGGTTACATATGGGTCCCATTGGGAAAATAGATTGTATTTCACTTTTAAACTGGACTGACATAAATCTTGAAAGGTGATTGTGAGTTGTTTACAAAGTACAACGTAACTCAAAAATGAATTACAACTGTTTCTTGGGTTTATATTGATATTGAAATGTGGATGCAGAATGTGTTTTTACTTCATAAATTTTTAAGTAGTAGCCACACTGGAAAATGCTGATAAAATATTCGTTACTTAAATTCCATCCATCATCTCATTTTCATACTCCAAATCTTTGATGACAAAATGTGTGTGTGTATAATTTTACTTTTCGCCTGTCCACTGAATGGTCAATGAGCAAACACACACAATGGCAAGAATTTAGCTTCTAAATATTATTCCTACATTAGCCAAGACTATCTGAAGGAGTGGCTGATTCCTATTCTGGAGCATGGACGTTACACGGTGAGCCTGGAATTTCTTGTTGTCCCAAGAAAGAAAGAAATGTTCAGCTATCAATATGGTCATATTAAAATGACACAAGACCCAGCATAAAAGGACACACCAATGACAAGTTTGGGAAAACTGGAGCATCCACATTTACTTTGAAAAACATACTAGCAAAATAAATAAATGAATATGACATTTTAACTATGACTATCACATTGTAATATTTTTTTATTATTCTTAATATTGTAATTCTGGAAAGGCCTTATTTCATCTACACTCTAACACTTCTCTTTTGATAAATTGTTTTATAAAATTATTTTTCAGAAAACTTAGTAACAAGTCAATATTATTTATTTGTGTTTATACTTAATGTATAATAAAAATAAATTTAATAGTCAATGAATCTTAGATTATTTTTGATAGTTCTGTATCTCAGTAACAGAAAAGGAATTAATATTAACATTTGAAATGTATAAAACATTTCAAATAAAAATTATAAATTTTATTTTATTTTTAAATATATCTAATGCTGCCCATTTTCCTTTTATCTCTTCTATAATTTGGTAAATGACAACTAAAATCTTTTAAAACCATATATTTTCAGCAGAAAATTACCACTGTTAAATATATATTTTAATATACATAAACTTTTATTATGACTTTCATCTTTTCTGTATCTTTCAATGCCAGATATATGAAAAATTAGATCTCTTCTTATACATTATTACATCCACAATGCTAATAAGTTTCTATTTTTAGAGAATGCTCAGTATTAAAATCTTTCAGTTTTAAATTGTTAATAAGTTCATATTATGTTCAAAAGTTTTTGTCAGTTATAAAGATAGTAATGCATGTTTTGTTCAAAAATTTTTAGCATGAATGTAAATACCATCTTGAAGTTCTGGTCAGCTAACTCCTAAAGGTCAGAGATTTCTTTAAATGGGATTGCTCACCTCTGAGTATATTCTATGCTATGATTTAGTGCATGTTTTGGATTAACATTTGAAAGTATAGATCGCTTCAGAGATCTCTAACTATGGCTGCTACACTTTAAACAAATTTATCTTTTAAAATATTCAACATTCACAATATTCTGGAAGATAATGTTTTAAAGTCTTGCTATGTGTAACAAATACTTTTTGCCTAGTGTTGCTTTTCTTGGGAGTTGGTATTGGACAAGAATAAAAATAAAAAGAGAAACAACAGTCGCCATGAGTTACCGATCTTTGAATAAATGAAACAAGTCTCTCTTTTTTTGCTTTCTCCAGGGAACATTAGTAAATAAATTTGGTTCTCCACGGGTATTAATGCAAAAAAAAGAAAAGAGAACCCAGGCCCTTAAGCTCAGTTAAGTGACAAGTTAAATGTGAAAACATTTAAGATGGAAAAGTATAAAATACTTCAAAGGAAAATAAGGAGTATAAGAAACAGATGATAAATAAATGTTTTCATCACTGTCCGAGGCAAGCCCATGTTTTTATTTAATGCTACTCTGTTGTATTTTCTTTAGTCATTTCATGATATTTCATTTACATTTGAAAGAGAAATGCCTTGTAAAATTTTAAATATATTGAGAAATGAAAAAAAACTTATGTGTTCATGAAAATTTCTTTGCATTTTTGTTCCATTGCACCGATAATTTGGGGGATTTCAGTCGGTTAAGCTATCTACTGAAGCAAATTTTTATAAAGAATCAATATTTTATTTTTTGATGAATGCTATGCTAGAAAAGCCATGGCTAAACAGTGACCCCTTTAGAGTGAACATATTTTATATGTAGATGTTTATGAAATAGCATTTATTATCTTGAGATTAAAATTTTGCATGTAGTTCAGTAGAGATTCTTTTTAATTACATTCAAGTGCTCTCTTTTACCGTATGTTTAAAATATTAATGACCTGAACCAGAGTCTACATTAAAAGAGAGGTCATGGTTTGTGTTTTCTGCAGTCTCCAATATGAGGAAATAAATAATATCACTAATCCATGCTGACAGAGACATACAAATTTACTTAATTCCTCTGATACACTTGATTGCTTTCTAAGTGTGCTTTTTCATTAGCATCTGAATCATTAAGCAGGTCCAAAGTGCAGGATTTAATTAATTTACAGTTCTTAAAGTTGACAAATTGTTGAACATCAATGGTTATATAAACTACCATGTGGAACTTCTGAAGAGCTAAATTTCTTAATTGTGTGAAAGAAGATTAATTTTTTTCAGAGAATTTTAAGTAGTTCCATCAAGTTAGAGAGTAGAAAAGGGGAGAAGAGTGGGAGAAATGATAGGAACTGAGGTTGGAAAGGAAGCCAGGGATTTTTCAGGGAGCTTTCACATACTAGATTAAAAAATCTGAGTTTATTCTGGAAATAATGGAAACACATCATGAGGTTTAGGGTGGTTGAAATATGGATGGAGAACAGTGGGTAAAAAAATCATTATTTTAATTGGAAAAATAATAGAGTCAGGTGAGTCATGATATGAGATTGCAGGGAAGGAAAGGTGAGTGTCTGAACCCAAATCATGAGTGTGAAAACGTGTGTACTGGAGTTAAACTGAGCACATAGTGACCTGCAGACAATGAAGTCTAATACAAACCGCTCTTGTGATGTCAGAGTGATACGGAGCAGGACCCTGTGGGGCTCCTGGACACAAAAGCCTTTCTGTGTCCCCCATTTCTTGATTATAGGAAATAGGCTTCATTCAGCCTCCTTGACCTTTCCTGAGTTCCAACAGGCAGATTCAAACAAACAGTTGTTAATTAGGGAAAGGACAAGGGAGGAGAAGTCAAGAGAAACAATAGTGCAGCCTTGGGGCAAGGTCCTGGTTCCCTCTCAAGGGATACACATAACAAGATCTTTGAGTTGTTTTTTAGATACTGAAAGCCCCACCTGGTGGGAGAAGTTAACTGTATGCTGCCCACAAGCACTCAGACCCCAGACAGGTTGGAACCAGAAGGTTGATGATGCTGACTCCCACTTACCTCACCACCAACCAAGCAGAAGAATGTCCAGGAGCTGATCACCACGCCCTCTTTGAACCATTACTGTAAAACTCCTTCTACCCCCATCCAGGTCGGGACACACAGTTTTGAGGGCCTTAGCCCGCTGTGGCCCCCTTTGCCTGGAAAACCAATAAAGCTTTCTTTTCTACTTCATCCAAAACCCTGTCTCCAAAAATTCATTTGGCGTCAGATTACAGAGGCCAGATTCAGCTTCAAGAGCTGCAGACATCAATTTCAGAATTGTCCCCAGTCATGGACCACTGGATGATATTACCCAGAAATTATGTGGAGTGGGCAGAGAAGCAGAGTAAAATGAAGGTGATAGTTCTGGTGGAAGCATAGGAGTTGACAAAGAGAGAAAAAGCAATTTGAAATGTAAGTGAATGATTTTATGTTAACCAAGCAAATTTAAAATTTTAAGAAGAGATAAAATGATCCCCAGAGTCAAATAGCACAGTTTCAAGTGAGGAATATGCTGAATATTGACCATGATGGAGACCATTAATAATTGTAGGAAGGCTTCCTTCCTTTCTTTCAAAACTTTTTCCTTGTTTACCTTTATATATATTTTCTCATATTAATCTTTATGTCTAGTAACCAAATGTTCTATTTGTGTGCTTGGTAGTTTGGTTTTCTATATACATTCATTAACTGACCTTTCCTCTCCACATCAATCTATGTTCCCCTTCCATTTTTCTTATTTGATAAAAATATAGAATTAAAGTCAATTTTTTTCTTTTATCATAGGAATTCAATAGCACTTTTGCTTCAAGGTTCTTAAAAATAAGTTGAGTTTAATATTTAACATTTGTGCATAAAGAAGATTGCTGGTACATTTCCTTACATAATGCTGGATTGTTGGAGTTTTTTGGTTTTTGTTTCTTTTTGTTGTTGTTGTTATTATGCAGAAAATTTATCTGCTCAAGAGACAGAGAGTAATTTCTTTAAAAATAAAATTAATAATTAAAAAACTATAATTGTAGGAAATAAAATGTAAATTTTATTCATAGCATTAACCACTACAAGAAATGTAACTGCTACAAGCAAAAGAATAGAGGAGGGAAAATGTATAGTAATTTAATTAGGAAACATCATCCCGAATGTGTTAGGTAGTTAATCAGACATTAGCAGCAAGGAGGTGACAGTGGTGAGAAAAACAAAAAGAAGAGATCGAGTCACACACCCAGCCATCTGGGGACCCTCCCCTGACCCCACCCAGGCGAAACTATGGTCGGTCGTGTGGTGGGCAGCTTATCCTGAGAAAAGAGAGGCACGAGGGGGCGCCCCTGGGCTGCGCATGCCCAGATCAGACAGGCGTATAACTTAGAGTAAACCCAAACTCATTATACCATAATTATAATAAAATCTACATGTGGTTCTGCTCCCCCGAGTGGGCGTTTCTTAGTGATTCAAGGGTGAGAGCATGCGCAGCAGTAAACTTGTTCCATAGCTCGGGACTGTCAATCAAATAATGATCCCCTGTTACACCCCCCACCCCTCCCTACAAAATACTCCTTAAAAGCGCCCTTAAGCCTGTATAGGAATGCTGCTTTCCATTCGCAGAAACAGCACGCACTCTGTCTCTGAGAGTGTAGCTTTACTTAGATAAACTTTGCTTGGGGCTTGCTTGACTTCGCTGAAATAGCCGGCTCTCAGAAACAGTCCGCTCTCTCTCTCTCTTTCTCTCTCTCCCTCTCTGAGAGTGTACCTATGCGTAAATGAACTTTGCTTTGTGCTTAAGCTTAACGTGGTAGTTTGCAATTCTTTGCTTACTATAGTGAACCGAGATTGCTGGTCCGGACCTTCGTTGACTTCCCTGTTTGAAGCTATTTTGTTATAACGCATGTCCACCTGGACACCGGTATATTTTATCTTCCTTTTTGCTTAAGGAGAAAGAGAGGGAAAATTAATGATTTTTTGTCTAATGATTAATTGTCTAAGTTCTTGGGCCATTTAATGTTCTCTAAATTAAATTTCTGAAGATAACCAGAAACAAACCCCAAATCAGGTTATCAAATTTTATAACCTGGATGAAAAGAATGCTTCTTCAAGAATTTCAGTTCAGAAAGATTCTTAGGAATAAATGTCAACAGACCAAACTGTTTGTAATCAGTTCCTTTAAGAGATATACAATTCAAGGTTTAATATAAATTAAGACTGAAGTTATCACAGAAATGCTGTAAAGAGGTTTTTTCCAGTGCTTGTTACTGTTTCCTCATTTCTCACAGCTTGTATCTAGTGCATGTCCCTGGCTTTGTGCTCTGCAGATTCTCTGCACACTGAATGCTATGTGTTTCTGCTTCCTCAAGGCCAAGATCCATTACATCTATCTCAGCTCTGCTGATGCTCTGGCCGTGGTTCTCTTTGCAGTGAACACTGCTGGCTCATTCATTTGGCCTTTTAATCCTGAAACAAAATGAAGGTTAAAAAGAAATGTGGAGGACGAATATTGTGCAAAACTGATATTAAGTAGGAGTGATTATCTTTCCAACAAAGTTTCTTGTTTTTAATTCTTCAATTCTCAACGAACATTAATGATGTACAATACTTACAATGTACTAGCCACAATCTTACCTCAGGAAATAAGGATAAGCCAAAAATAATGTTTGTCCCTGACTTCATTTGTTATCATTCTAATGTGTGTGGGGCGGGGAGGGAAGGACAAATAAAAAGTCAATAATGATATGATACAGAAAATTATGTGATCACTAGACATTATGTAACATGTGAGCCCAAAAAACTACAAGAAAAGCTGACAGTGGATATGTACCTGCTAGTCACCCAATAACATCACTAACAACTAAATCCATCCATGAGAATGTTAACTTCATAAGGGCAGAAATGTTTTCTTTATTTTCTTCACAGTTCTACTCCAATCTCCACTGCCACCCCCTGCCCGGATTACTAAGCATTCAATAAATATCTGTCAAAATAATGAATAAAGAATTCCAAGTTTTTGAACAAAAATCATATTCTCAGTGAACTCAACTTTCTTATTAGAAGACTTCAAAGAAGGCAAACGAAGCTATGACCACTTATACAATTCTCAACAATACTCCTTACTTCTCATAGCCTTAAACTTAAAACATATATACAGAAAGAAAACACTGTAAATTGGGAAAATTATTTTTAACTTAAATTTTGGAACCTGTAAACTTCATATTTATTGGGATTTTAACCAAAGGATTGCTCCAGTTTTCATAAGGCTTTCTCATGTGCCTTTTTTTTTTTTTTTTTCTAACCTCAACTCTTTTCATTTTCAACCAATTTCTGAAGAAAGTCTTGAGAGATTATTATCTGGCTGGTGGTTTTGCTTTGATAAGCATAGTTGGAGTTTCAAGTTCTAAGAAGTGGAATAAAATAAAGGCACAGCCAGGCAGAAAATTCAGATGACCAGTAACTTAAAGTTTTGAAAGGGAAGGGGAAAAAGAGGAGGAGGTAAAGTTGCCTTCCTCCGGTGTTGTCTGTTACTTGTTTAGCAAGTAAATGTGAGCCTCACCCACCCCTTAACACCCATAGAGACATAGACTGTATTCTGTTTTTGAAAAATGGAAGTCGAGCATATCCGCAAATCTGAAACTAACAATTAAAATTCCTTGAAACTTAAATCCTAAGAACTTCCATCTCTCCTGTCAAGATACCCTTATAAAAATATCAAAATACTTCCACTTCCTGGAAGTTTCCATACAAAAAACTGGGAGAGGGATGCTGAAAATCTCCCGCCACTCCACCTCCCAGCTGACTCCAGGCAACTCAGTGTGACTCTCTGAGTTCACTTTTATACAGCTGTGCTCATTGCTTTACAGATACCAACATAAAAAACTCAAAAGGAAATATATTGAAGAGAATTCTGGATACTGAAAACAAAAAAAGAAACATAAATAAAAATTTAAAAAGCAAATGCTAGAAAATATATTTTTACCAAGGATTAATCAGAGCATTTGAGTTAACTGATCAAAACTATGAATTAAATAGACATGAGTAAAGCTGACATATAGGATAAGACAGAACCCTGGCTCTGCTAAGAAATGATTAATCCTGATAGTATCTTACTTTTATAAAGAATTTGGCCCTTTGTAAAAGTTATGCAATGATTTTTTTTTACCTTGATTATTTGTTTAAAATGTTATGGAATTACAGTATTCTCTACATACTACTTTCTTTGTACAATTTCAGCTGGAATGAGCCCTGTTTCTTAGAGAAAACTATAGATTCTGAATTATTATATTGTTACATGTGAGAATCAAAATGTTTTCTATATGTATCAATTAAAAATAGCCAATATTTTTTTCTAATTAGTTGTTTCATTATGATGGTCATAGAGTTCATTATAGAATAAAAATGCAAAAAATCTGCCACATCCCACTTCCTAAAGAGAAAAAAATTAACATTTTGTTATTTACATGTATATTACATATTTTATCTATGCATATATGTTAATGTCAAGTTTCATATTGTTTTTTCTTTTCTTATTTTTAATATTTTATTGTGAATATTTTCCAAGTCATTAAATATTCTTTAAAAATCCGATGTTTCATGCCTGTATAATAACTTACCCAGTGAATGTACCATAATTTTAAAAATAATACTTTCCATCCTAACTCCTAATTAGTCAACTTGATATTAAACAATGTGATGGAGATCACTGTTTAATATTGATAATAACATTTATATCATATTTTGTGTGTAAAAAAATGAAGAAAAAAATGACAACAATCAGAATCATGACATAAATAAAACACTTATTTATACCTGAGATGTTGAACAAAGTCAAAAATTATGCCCTAAGCCACAATCCAAAATTCAGAAAGCAAAAGGAAAACTTCATTTTAAAAGTGATAAGCACATTGGTGAATTTTAAAGCTAAAAACATTATCCAGGGGCCAGTAGTATAAAGGAATCCCACTGGAGACAGTAAGAATGATACTTGTTTACTTCAAGGAGGTGACTACCTCAGATCTACTTGGTGCCTGTGATTTGAAATCCCCTAGAGACATAAGTCCACCAATGCTCTGGATAGAAAAGCTGTTCACATGCTGTTGATCACACAAAAGCAAAAAAGATTCAATCCAAATTTTTTACTGAAATATAGATATTATATAAGAGATGCTTTAAAGAGAATTAATGTAAAGAATTTCTAGTACAGTAAGACCCCTCTACACGAACCGTCAAGTTGCGAACTTTCAAAGATGCAAACCTGCATCTGATTCCAGTAAGGAACCAGAACCTGTGCCATCAGTGTCAGGCGTGAGTGAAATTTCAGCTTGCTCTCTGTCTCCTACTGCTGATGATCCTTCAGCAATTCCATCTCCCACCTCCTCTCCCTCCTCCTGTCAGTAACTCTTCTTGCCAGTTCACTTGATGCCGGCCCCTGTATGCCAGCTATTGTACTGTACTGTTGTACTTTTCAAGGTCCTGTTCAGTAACATTAAAAATCTTTTTTTGTGTATTATTTGTGTGAAAAGTATTATGAACCTATTACAGTACAGTACTTTATAGCTGATTGTGTTAGTTGGGTACTTAGGCTGACTTTGTTGGACTTACGAATGCACTCTCCGAATGGAACTCGTTGGTATGCAGGAGACTTACTGTCGATCAGCAAACCTCCCATTTGGACACCTCCACTTCGATCACACAGTTCTCTTGGTTCCTGCCTTCTGAAATCATTTTTTTAATAGCTTGTCCAGTCTCTTTTATTTTTCACAATAATTCAACCTGGTCCTTAAATACTATTGGTATTATGCAGCAAAACCAGAAGACCAGCAGTTAGCCTAGCCTATCACATTCTCTTAGAAAGCAGTTCAACAACCATTTATAATCACTCAAGCCTAACACCTATGGTTCTCACTGCCTATATTTAAGCCTTAACCACTTCATCCATTTGTGATATTCAAATGCAAAATTTCACTGTTCTCCTCTGTGATAGTTTTAGTGTCCACTAATCCTTCGACACTTCTTCCTCAAAAAGTACAACCTAATCCTTCCTGCCCTTGTTTGTGAACTGAACTTAGTGACTTGCTTATATAGAACAAACTATATCAGAATAGTGTGTGACATCCAAGTGTAGATCATAAAAGACCTTGATGCCTCTGTCTTGCCCTCTCTCTGGGATAACTCACTCAGAAGGAAGCCAGCTCCTGTGTTATAAAGACACTCCAACAGCCCAGTGGAGAAGCCTACCGGGGGAGGAACAAGCCTTCTGCCCAAAGCCATGTAAGTGAGCCATCTTGAAAGCAGATCCCAGCAGAGCTTTCAAATGACTGCAGACCCTGTTGGTATCTTGACCACAACCCCATGACGTACCCTGAGGTAGAAGACCCAGTTAAGCTGCTCATGAATTCCTAACCCTTAAAAAGTGTTAAAATGTTTGCTAGTTAAGCCTGTAGGTATTGGAGTAATTTGTTATCCTGCAGTGGATAATTAATATATTATCTTTAAAGATAATTTTAAAATAAGATGATTAATATTGGATTAAAAGAAATGACAGATACAAAATGCTTGATTCATACTAGGAATGAGGTAAGTATAATCACCTTTCCCTTTTTGGAATCACTTGCAGAACTATAAAAGAAAAATCCATACGTATTAGGTGGAAATGAAGTATTAAAAATGATCCTTTAAGAGTTCAGTCTCTTGGGACTTTGGATGGAGGTAGAAAATGGAGCTAGGGATACCAGCCAGGGAACCAGAATAGCAGTTGCAATATGAAGCTATGATATCCTTGTTGACTGTAAACATGATTTTGATATAATGTGTTTATACTGCTTGTTTGCTTCAGGAAATCTTTAGTAAGCTAAGCTGAAGGGAGTTTGATATTTTCCAAAACATCCACATGGTACACAGAGTACATACTTCTTGCATGAAATTAATTTCAGATTGAATCAGGTAATCAGAGCTCAATGAGAGTAAATGTATCCTTGTTATATAACTAAGTAGTAAAATAATTGAAAAAACACATATTCAAAATTGAAAGGTGATCTGTGATTTAATACTGATATTTATCATTTTTGCAAGCAATATTGTTTTCTATTTATCATTTATCAATATATTAAAGATCCTGCCATTGTCAATTATTTCCTACCTAAATTTTTAAACACCCTTCCACATTTTTGTCACCTACATTTTCCCCAGGATTGTATTGAAACAGTGCCTTTAATTTGTTATCACCTTAAATATGTGTAACTAGAAAACAGCTTCCAAAAATTTTTCCTAGAAAAATTCCTATTTGAACCCCTATATTAAACATAGAGCATAAAGAGATATGGAACATGATAAAAAGATCTAAAATCCAGAAGGAGAGCACCAGGGATTGAGATAGAAATATTTGAAAAAATGATGAAAAATAATTAACCAAACCTGATATTAAAAATCCAGATATTAAGGAATTTCAAAGAACACTAAGCAGGAAAATTCAAAGTGAAACACATCAAAGGGTATTACAAGAAAATAAAGTTGTATGCCACTAACATCTATGAATATAGACTCAAAATCATAAGCAAAATATTAGCAAATTGAATCTGATAATATATCAAAAGATAATAAATACATAATACTGAAGAATGTTTACCATAGAGATGCAGTTTTGTTTCACATTTGAAAATTAATTGATTTTGTTCATGACAATAACAAAATAAAGTAGAAAATGTATGATCATTCCAATAGATGGAGAAGAAGGTTGTGATAAACTTTAAATACTTCATTATTATATAAGCTTTCAGCAAACTGGAAATAGAAGAGAACTTCCTCAGTCTTATGAAGCACATTTACAAAAAGCTGACAACTAGCATCATACTAAATGCTGAAATATTGAACAGCATCTTTCAAAAAGAAGTAAAAGACAGGTTAGGGGTAAGGAAGTCACCACTATCACTACTTCTATTTAATGTTTTATTGGAGGTGCTAGCTAGTGGTATAAGCAAAGAAAAGAAATAAAAGACATAACAACTTTAAAAAAGTACAAATTATCTTCTTTCATATATAAGTATGAAATTACGATAATTTGAGAATATGTAGAACAGCCAAAGGAATAGCCAGAGAAACTATTAAAGCTAATATTTGAATTTGTCAAGATTAATACACAAGGTTAAATACAACAACTCACTGCATTTCTATATACTAGCAAGATGGTATGCAAAAGGCCAAAGGTAAGCACATTAAAAACTGCCTAAAATCATTATTAATCAAGGAAATGCAAACCAGCACTGCAGTGAAATACTGCTGCACCTCCACCAAATAGTTAACATTAAAAAAGAAAACAAAATAAAATAAAATAAAATAAAACTTGACAAGTGTTAGGATGTGAACACATGGCAAATTTAATGTTAAAACTGTTGGCAATTCTGCCTGTTTGTGACTATTTTCTTATTGCTTCAGTTTCTTCAATAGCTGTTAGTATATTTCTGTGTAACTTCTCTGTTATTCTTTCATTTTTCTCTCTCAGAAGTTGTCAATTTCCTAAAAGTCAGCAGTCAGAAAACTTTTTCTGTAATGGGACAAATAGAAACATTTTTGGTTTGGTGGATCCCACGATCTGTCACAACTACTCAACTCTACCACTGTAGTCTAAAGTAGCCAGAGACAGTATGTAAACAGTGGTTGTGTTCTAATAAAACTGTATTTAAAAAGCAGGTGGAAGGCTGGTTTGATACATGGGCCACAGTTTGCCAATGCCTGTTCAAGATTTTCAAACTTACTGTTACCTCTCTCTTATCTTTGTGTCTTTTGCTTTGTCATAACTAATCTTGTTTGTGCATGGATTTGTTCTACAAATTTTTGTGGTCAAGTTTGAAAGAGGTTTGTATAGTTGATCCAATTTTTAAAAATTAGCATTTGGTTTGATAATATTCCTAATTTTTTTAATGTTTTCAATTTTATGATTTCAGGGATTTTTTAAATGGTTATTTTTAATAGGTTCTTTTCATATGCCTTTGGATTTTAAGATTCTAATAAATACCTTTAAGGTTACTTAAGGTATTACTTCACAATTCTTCCCTCATTACATTGCTTAAATTTTGATTTGTATTTTTTTTATTATTTATCATTCAATAATATTTACAACAGAAAAACTGGACTCTGCATTTCCATAAGGACAAAAAAAGATTGATTTTTGTATTTATGGTAGTGTGATATTTTTTCTTTTAATCTTTGCATAGTTTTGACATTTCACTGAGTCTTCCTTAATCCTAGGTATGTCACTGTTAGCGTGTGAAAGCTCTATAGGTTGGCTTTATGCTTATTTAAAAAGGTGATTGAAATATACTGTCATCTTGGGTCAGGTGTTCTCTAATTAGGCAGAAACATCTGCTCTCTCTCAAGGGTCTATGTTAAATGGTTTATTATTAATTTTGTATGTTAATGACTTGGAACCCTTTAAATTTATGAAGCCAGCAGGGTTATTATTTTTTCCAGTGACCCACATTACATGAAATAGTCGCTACAAATTAAACTTTTTTTTTTTTTTTGGTAATAGAGCATTGATGTAAGACAAATCTAATTGAAGTTGTTCATCGGAGTTTTAAAAATTCATTCAATAATTATTTTTTAATCAATTTAAAATATATATACTTCAAAATTTGTTCAAATATGAATTTTAAAATATATATATTCTACAGCAATAAAGCAGTAGAATTGGATTTTTTTCCAAAATATTTAATATTGGCCATGTAATTTCATTGATGAGTTTTTAAAGCCAATGTTTTAGGAATGGCTATAAATGGTTCAGAATATGCTTTAACCTTTAAGGAACTATGGCAAGATAATTACCAGGCTAAACAATAAATTGCAGTTTGGAATATTTATTCCTGAATAAACACTGCTTTAGGATTGTTTTATATCTGTCAACAAAATTTGCTTAGAAACTTTCAAGATCACCTTGAGAATATGACATAGAAGTCTATTATTTGTGTAAATATATGCTTATAACTCTGCCTTGTGTTATTGGAACCATGATTAAGTTTACCACTGCCTCCTATTCACATATTCAAAATGTTAATTTGCTCGAAGTCATTTTTCTGAGTTTTCTTACATTTTGTTCCTATTAGTTATAATTTATTACATGCTGAATCTCCCAGCCTCCTTAAGATCGAGACCATAGATATTTCACATCCGTTATGCCACATCTGGCACAGTTTTAAGTTTTCAGGTCATTCTTCCTCTTTCTCCTTTGGCTCCTCTCTAATTTGTATATAGCCAATAAATGTTCATGACTCAGTGTACCTAAGTGGCTGCTGAGGAGAAATTTGATATCTTTTATCTACCGTTCTGTTGTATTCTGAAACAAGGTGTGGTTGCTTTTGCTATTGAAATTTTTCTTTATATGATTTCTCACATTTAGCAACTCTAATCTTACGGTGGATGCAGCCAATATAGAGTACAGAAATAAAGAAAAGCAATAATGTGTCTTCTCATATAAACATGTCATCTGTCAGAGATGCTACCAACCCTTACCAATTTTCAAGCTTAAATTGAACCCAGAACCTGGCACAATATTTCTTAAATACCTCATTTTCAAAATCTTAGTAGATATTCTAGCTCATTATGTATATATAGATATCTATCTGGTACATGATTGTTTTTAACACTTAACTTTAGTGTTCAGACTATGTTGTGTTTTTTCAGAAATAACTATGACAAACTCATGATAACCTCACACCATCATTATCATATAACTCTAAATTTCCAGAACTATTCTCCTGAATACTTAGGGAAAAAATCAGAATTGTCATGCTCCTTATAGCTCTCTTGTGACTAAAATGGCTTAAATAAATAAATATGAGTTAAATATAATTTTATGGCAAGTCTAAAGATAATTAAAATTAGGTTTTGGTGTATTTCCAGTTGAACTTTTATTTTTAGAAGTATCATTAAGGAATATATTTGCTACAGACAGATTTTCCAAGAGAGAGTAGCTGAGGCAAAAGCTTAAGGGTTAGAGTTCTATTTGGGAGTGTAATGCCATCTGAGCTGGTGTGAAGAAAGAGGAAAGAGGCAGCAAAGGAGAGAGAGCAAATACCAGAAGGTATATTACCCAGCCAGCCACGGTTCTCAAAAACACAGCTGACTGCTCCATCTTGGGGACTTATGAAGATAGGCCAAGTGGAACCATCACATCTTGGAGTCTTCTTTTGGGTGTTGGAGGGGGAATTACAACAAAATGAAAGACATTTACTTATTGATCCTTCCCTCCCTGCCCCCCTCACTGGTCAAAGATGGCTGCATCATCCTTTTCACTCCTACAATTCTTAACTGTGGTAACTGGACCCACCAGGCTACTGCAGGAGGAAGTTAGAACCTTAACCAATTCATCTGGCAAGTATGCAGACCTGGTGGCCTCTCGGTGTCAGTCATCGGTGTATGGGAGTGTTATCTACTGTGTTATAAATCATCCCCAAACTTACAGGCTTAAAACAACCAATATTTATTATCTCAGCTCCTGGGGTCAGGAATCTGTAAACAACTTAGCTTGAGCACTTATGGGTCAGGGTCACTCATAAGTTTCAGTCTATCTATTGGCTGGGGCTGCATTCATCTCCACTGGGGGAGGATCCATCTCTAAGCTCACTCAGGTGGCTTTGGCAGGTCATAGGTCCTCTCTGGCTGTTGGCCAGAGATGTAAGTTTCTGGCTACATTGGATTCTGCATGGAATGACTCTCAACACGTCAGGTAGCTTTCCTCAGAGATACCCCAACAAAGCCAGAGCCTTTCTTTAACCTAATCTTGGAAATGACATCTCATCACTTTTGCTCTGTTCTGTTTATTAGGTTCAGTCCATAGCCCAGGGGAGGGGAAAACAAAAGGGCATGATACCAGGTTGTGGGGATCATTGTGGCTATTGTTGAAGTTATTTTATTACATATTTTAATCAGTATTAATAAATGTGGGCCATACCTAAAGCAACATTTGAATGTACTCATTTACTTTCATTAAATGCATGTGTTGTTCCTCTTTCTGTACTGTATTTTCTTCCTTGCAGCTTCAGCAACAAGAGATTCTAATAATGAAGGGAAATGGATTAAGGTCACATTGTGGAGGTTCTTAAATTCATATAAGGAGCCTGTGAACTAATCTGGAAAGGAGAGAAATTCAGTGACAATTTTGCAATGGGAGACTATATAAATTATTTTGCATTTATAGGAAGGTGATGGCATGGTGCCAAAGATGTGGAAAAGTTTAATGTTTTATTCAGAAGCTAGTGAAAGTTGCTGTTATGGCAAAACTTTTCCTCAAGCATGTTGTTTTTCGATATTCAAATTTCTTGGTTTCTAAATTTTTATTTTTCAATGGATTTACATATGATTAACATATTCTTTTCAATATGAAAGACATTGAGATTTTGAATATTTCCATAATGTGAAAAATTAGACTTAAATTACCTCATTCTTTAAAAGTTTCCTCAAAGCTGAAATTCATCAATGATGCTCTTCATATTGTTTGATTACATTTTTTGTCATTGAATATCTAAAATACAGAGAAAATAACATAAAACTATGTTACCATATTTGTGGCATGTTGCATTTTTTGATTGGGTTAAAAAAATAAAACAAACTTTGGCTCAGTTTCCTCAAGTTTCAAATTTCTTTCTTTTTTCTTAGTTTAGTAAATTATTTGTTCTTGATCAGTCTTTAATGTTCACCATTATGATGATAGTGTATTGACTTTTTAAAGAGGCTAATAAAAAGCACTTTTTTCCCCACTCAAGTGGTGATTCAATTGAGAAATAAATGAAAGTGAGAGGAGATACACACCAAAATATGATAATTATTACTGAAAATATTGATCGGTGGACTGTAGTTTGCATTTATGCTCTTGATTGTTTCCTAATTTCTCTAAAATTAGGCAATCATGATGATTTAGTCCTCAGCAGATCTGGAAGGCCATAGATTCATATAGCCAAGCTTACTCATAGTAGAAAGAAATTTAGGATACAGATTCTGTGCATCTAGGACAGACCACAATCAGAGTAGTAAGGAGCAGAAATGTGCAAGTCCAGTTCCTTCCTCATCCCACATTCAGCAATTAGCTGGATCACTCTTCCAGCTGGTGAGATGGTAGAGGATCATCAGCCAAAGGCTGTAGGAACACAGGTAAAGAAACACAGAGAAAAAACTATATAAGCATTTAATGAAGGTAGATGAATAGGTTTAAATGTTGCGTTAAGTATAGCTTATAAACAATTATGAATATTGATAAAATATATGATAAAGGAAGTATTGATTTTGATGAACTCAGAATGCCACCTAAATTAAAAGATCATAAGTATTTATTAAGGTATTAAGATTAAGAAATCTCAGTGAAAGCAACGAATTTATATTACATGGTCTAACACATTTTATGCATTTCTCCTTTATCCTCTTTGAACAGTTGGCATCTGTGTATTATTCAAACTAATAGAATTGAAAAAAATCATGCTTACTCATGAAGGAGGGATTACATGCAACAAATTAATATCATATGGTTCACCAAGTCTTTATGAAGCTGGGTAATTAATAACTTACTATAGAGAAATAGAAGTTAGCTAAAGAAAGTTTTAGATTAAACTTAACTGCTCATGTACAGTTAATAGTGTTACTTTGTGGTAAAATATAAGCCTGAACAATCTTATATTTTTAAAATACTAAATCATTTAACAACTGTCCTTTTCCTGCATTAATGTAACCACCTGGTGGCACTGTTGATTAACTTGGAAAAAAATCTAAATTTTTGATAAATCCTTTTTAAAGAGCATTTTTCTATATTAAAATTGCAAATTGTTTATGATCCCTATCACTATTGCATTATTTGAGTGTATCAATGCTGGATGGCTGTTGCTAGAAAAATACGTGGAAAATTATTTGAGAATGTTTTAAATGTAAAATAAGTCATTGAATATTTATGTCTGCAAAATTCAAGGACTTCCAAATAGATGTGCCTAATATTAAGAAGTGAATGAAGACATTCATAAAGATAAAGATTGTGTACTTATTATTTCCACACTTAATGGGAGAAATCTTTCCAAATGGAATTAATTTATTAAAAAAAAAAATTAAGACAAAAAGTATGTCTCATTTTCATTGGCAGTCATTTTCATGATTTGATTTCAGGTAATTTGTCAAGAATACCACTACTCTCTGAGAGAGAGATACCTACATCTCAAGCATAATCTTCCATATAATTCATTTATCTATAAGATACTATTGCAAAGTCATTCACAACTTGGTTGCATGCCAACGGTGAGTTTAAAGGATTGTGATGAACTGCAATAGCACTTCGTCTTTTGCCTCATAAGTTATAAAATCTTTGAAAAATTTAGTGTTAATTTAGATTCAGGATACATTGATAAATCAGGAAATCTTCAATCAAACTATACTTTGTGAAAGCAGGAAGAGACAGAATACCGGTTTACTGAGACATTTTGGAATTCATTTGAGAGATAAAGAGGAAAAAGTATCTTAAAACACAGAAAAAGTTTTAAAATATGGTTTGAAAGTAACTGAGTTCTTAGCCAGAGGCAAGATACAATTATCTTACATTAATAAAAACTGAAACATAGTGGTCACTTACATTGCCAGGGTTATCACGTATCAATAATTTTCTAGGGGGCTTCCCTCGTGGCGCAGTGGTTGAGAATCTGCCTGCCAATGCAAGGGACGCGGGTTCGTGCCCTAGTCTGGGAAGATCCCACATGCCGCGGAGCAACTGAGCCTGTGAGCCACAATTACTGAGCCTGCGCGTCTGGAGCCTGTGCTCCGCAACAAGAGAGGCCGCGATAGTGAGAGGCCCGTGCACCGCAATGAAGAGGGGCCCCCGCTTGCCACAACTAGAGAAAGCCCTCGCACAGAAACGAAGACCCAACACAGCCAAAAATAAATTAATTAATAAAAATAATAATAATAATTTTCTAACTTTAGGATTAAAATCCCAGATTTTACCTATTTGTTCAAAGTCTATTTGAATCAGATACCCCCTTATAGTCATTCTAACAGAATTGATAGAGACTATTCAGGTGATTATCATACAGATATTTTAAAAGATTGATATTTAAAATTTAAACTTATGCAGTGAATGATTTTTTTTGAAAAGATGCAATTCACTCATTTATGTTATGTGTATAAAAATGCTTTTATAAATATTAGTCATTTTGTGTCATACATTTTTGATAATGGTAAAGAAAAAAATCTTTGATAAGATGTTGTATGATAGATAATACTATCAAATATTCTGAGAAAAATTATAGTAAGCAAAAATAAGTGACTTTACCCACTAAAAATATGGAATATTTTCGTGTGTGCTCATATAGTGTTTCTACAGGCAGCTAAAGTCAGAATGAAATATTTAAGTTATATTTGCCTGGGCTTTACATCCTGAAGAAATTCTGAAGACATAGAGAGTGAAGAAAAGTTTATATTATGAATATTTATTCTGTACAAATTCTTATAGTGATGTGCTAAAGTAGTATGAATAAATCCAAGGAAAGTTGGAATTATGACCAGAGTTCCTAAATCTCCTACATACACACACCACCGAAGTTAGAACTGGAAGCATGTATGATGATTCTGAACACATTTCTATTCCTTCTTAGAGTGCATAAACATACACATATAGTTGCTTTTTTTACTTTAAAATAAGGTTTCTATTGTAGGTTTATTGCACACTTTGGCCTGTATGGTTATTCCTTTAGCCACGCAGAATTTTGCATATTTGTTCCACTGTCACTGCACCACCATGCTTTCCTTTATTGGCTGTTTATCTGGACACATAGCCTGGCCTCCTAGGGAGATCTATCCACCTGTTAAGGGAAGTCACTCTTTCATGCTATCTAGTAACCAGCTTCAGGAAACCTATTTATAAAATCACAAGTAGATCATAACTATAATAGGATCCACTCATAATAATAGATGAAGTCTTTCTTTGTAGAAAAAAGTGCAGCTTAGTCAAATGTCGCGTGGTGAACAAATAATAAAAACAAAGATAGTTCAACAATTTGTATGTGTTATCACTTTTATTAAGATAATTTATTGCATTCATTTCCTACTCAGAACAGCTTTGCCAGTGTTTCACCCTATTCCAAATCTGTTAGACCAAGCTTTGTCACATTCTCAAAGGGCATGGATGGGCAGTGAAAACATTTTCTGACTCTTGATTTCTCAGTTGATACCTTTTTCCTCAATATATAAAAATACAATTACTTAAGTCATTCCTAATACCTATGGCTTCAGTTTATTTCTTCTTTCTGATTTTACCAATTACTAATCTGACATACTATGTAGTGTAACCTAGGGAGATCATATTTTATATTTTGATATCCCCTTAAGAATTATGCCCATACATCGGCTAAGCTATAACAGCATGCAATGCTGCACAAGGTACACAAAATCCAGTTGATAATGAAACATCTGAGGTACATCATACTTAACTGGAATATTTTTTCACCAATGATTTTGTTAGTACTGAGACTTACATTTTGTAAAAATTAACAGTGGAAAGTACTTGATGATGAAATCAATAGATTTATAGGCTCATTTAAACGCCTAAAACAGACCTCTATAATTGTTCCTGTTTCTTGTTCCTCCACATTCCAGTTTAGTAAGAAAGCAGCACAGAATCGGTCATCAGTGTCTCCTGCTCCCTAAATTTCAATGGACTATTGAATTAACCATAAACCTCTCTACCTCCTGCCTTACTATCTATCTCTCCTGCCTACCTCATATACAATTCTTCCTACAGATACTCCTCATATAGATAACTGCAGTCACTTTTAACTAGTACTTTTTTCTGTGCACTTGGCCTTTTTTATTCTACCTCCACACTTTTCTCTTTCAATTGTTCCATGCTGGAATGCCTTATTTTTCTTTTATCTCTGTTGAAATCAATGATCATAGCAGACAATAACTGGCTTCGAATCTTAGGCAATTTTGGAAAGGAATGCTTTTGACTAGATCTGATGATAATATGATGCTTGTAATGGATAAAACACCTCTGCCAACTTTATTTTTTACAAAGAAGTCTTAGTTTCCTAAATTATCTACTATTCAAATTTCCTTGACAAAGTTTATAAAAGTACACAGCAAAAGAATATAATCTTACTGAGGAAAAAAAAATCCAAATCACATAGGCAGAATATATTGAGTTTTCCACTCATATTTCAAAACTCCTCTGTTTTCTATTCATCAAACTTACCCAACATACTTCTATCATATTGTGATTTTTCATAATTTAACTTTTTACTGCATCTAAGTATATGTATGTTATCACTTTAAATAACATTATTTCTCTGTAATCTTATAATAATTGTCAGTAATTATTACTGAATAAGCATGAATGAATGTAACATCTCTTTATGAGTAGTTAGTTGAATCTCTATACAGTTCTTACATTTGTTCATTTAATTAACATTATTCCATGCCTACTCTGTTCCAGATACAGTTTCAGGTGCTGGGGAAAGAGTATGATGCTTTTATTTACAAGGGAGAGAAGCATGTGAGTTTTAGAACATCCGTTCCTGTATGCAATATATCCTGTATCTAAATAAATGTATCTACTTAGAACATAGATATATTTGAAATACTATAAACATTATCACACTCAATATGCTAATATTTTATTCTTTTCAAAATTTATATGTTTAGTTTGAACCAAGGAAATAGCATAATTCACACAGCTATTAAATGTTAATTCTAAATCAAATTTACTGCATTCAGTACGTAAATTCATGAAACCTCTTATTTTTCTAGATACTTTAAGTTAATGTTCAGGCAAAGAAATGCTGTGGTTTTATGGCTATCAACCCCCTCAAGCAATACAGACTTAAGAGATTTCCCTGTTGAAGAGTCCCGCAGCTGTGACTTCATTAAATTAAACATAGTTCATGGCAATTAGCCATGGAAGTTTCCTTCAGGCCACTCTCTGATCATGGAGAAACATGACACAAACGGCTGGAATTCCACCCATGGAACTGCCATTTCCCTGCACAGTTTCTTGTGTTCAGGGGTTCACCTGCTCTCTCTCACAGTTCCCAGGGCTACATTTCCAGATTTTTATTACTATTCCTTTATACTTTTTCAGTTTTAGATGGGCAAAACATCCATAAAATGAACTTCATGGTTTTGTTTTTGTTATTGTTTTTACTATGTGTCATGGTTTAGTTTGCGATGGCCATAGCCACAAAAGTGTAAATGAAGATCTAAGCCATATGGTATAACTTTCTCAGGAAACATGAACTGTAATACTTGTCAGCAATTATTATTTGCTCTATCCTATTTCACACAGGCTGAAAACCCTTTTTCCTTTCTTTTGTAGTTTTCAACTTAAATAACACTTAAATTAGATTTTGATAATGCCAGTTTGTTGATTTCACAGTTGCTACCAAAATGACTGAATCTCTCTACCCTGCATTCACATTGAACTGTTTTTTTCTTCCAGTCCCTGCACATTTGTACTTGTTTTTTCCTCCCTGTTACTTCTTTGGAGAGACACTTCCAAGCCAGGAATACAGCCTATGTTCACTACATGCAAGTCTATCTTGTTAACTGTTTTCTTTTTTAAATTAATTAATTAAGTAATTATCATCTCAGGGGACCAATCTCATTTACCATAATCATCGGTCTATCAGTGAACATAAAGTGAATGAGAACAAATCCTCATTTATCTGTCTCCCAGGCTACAGTCCTCAATAAGACACTGAATAAACTTACCTCACAGCTTTTACTTGTGCTGGTTTTTTGTTTCCCAAGTACACAAATGTCTGCTCTAGCTGTAGGTGTCAGATTTCTCAATGTTCTTCTTCTCGTCTCCCTTGTTGAATGTGTACTTCCCTAAGTACTACTCTCAGAGTCTGTGTCTTCCAGCTCTTTCGGCTGTAACTCCCATTACTGTCCTGGAGCCCTGTTGAGTGGTGGTAATTTGCACAGTAGGAAAAACATGCTACTGTATCTTATTATTAAATCTCAGTCTTTTGTGCCTTTTGTCTGTGACCTTCACAAGTGTTTCTTAGTTTTTGTTTTTGTTTTTGTTTTTGTTTTTAACATAGGAAATTTAAAAGGGACTGGACTGGGAGAAATGCTTCTTTCCAAGGCATGATAAGACTCTGGTTAAATCTTCTCCCCTGCATCATAGGCCTTTGTTATGGGCTGCATTTTGGGGGGCAATTCATAATGGCTATTTTTCTCCTTCCCTACCAGAGCAACAGGGTATCTTTCTCAACTCTTCCCAGGAAGAACTTGATGGGATTTCTGAAGTTAAAAACCATGAAAGAGTGGCCATCTTCTAAGCTGAGGTCCAGGAGTTTGGCATTCTTAAGACAGTCTATTCTCAGCCTCCAACAATTTGTCAAAATTACCATTTTAGCAGACCTTGTGTATTACCCAAAGTATTCATTTATTTCTCCAGATTTCAAGGTAGCTCTTTGCCTTGTGACCTCAGTTCTCTGATGAGTTCAAAAAGTCATTTATTTTCCATTTTTTTAGCTTTATATTATTGTAAGGACAGGAATGACACCTTCTAAGTTCTTCACATCCTGAAACAAGTCAAAAATCTACAGTTTTCTTTTGGTATTACCCTACTGTTCCTCATCATTCTCCTTGCCAATAATACTGAATGCAAATATAACAATAATTGTTCATTCTGAAAAAAATCAAATGTTTTCTTGGTGATTGAGATTAACTTAGTAAGAAGGATGAAGAAAGAAGCTTTCCCTTCTAATAAACACACATTTACATCTGAAGACATAACTTAAGATGTAAATTGATACTTAGACAGCCCCCATTATAGTAGAGAGGTCATAAACTACAAACTCTAACATAATTAAAGACAGCAAATTTATGAATCAATTAAAAAGGGTGGAAGGAGTTGCTGCTAAAATATATATGCACACTTAAATGACAGTTACAGAAGTGTGCATATGCTTCTAATTGAATTAAGCATGTGATTAGGTGATTATTATGTTGATTTGATTTGCTCAATTTGTGTCCTGAAAGACAAGGCACAAATTATGATATATAAAAAAAATTCTACAGGACACAAGAAGTCATTTTTAAAAGTCTATCCTAATGCCTCTTATTCAGCTTAAAGAGACAGCTTTTAATATAATGTACTAAATTACCATTAAAATTAACTAATAATCTGCTTTTGATCAACAACAGATGCTACCTGTCTCTAGCCATTATTCATGGACACATTAAATAATCTGACAAAAATTTATTTCCAATATCTTTAGTATGGACAAAGAACAGGAAGCCTCTACTATAAGTGTGATTGATAAATGAATATGAATTTTTATAGAGAAGAGTAGGAAAAGGTAAGAAGAAAAAAGAGATGAGGTATTTCATCAACATCTGTGCTAAAGCTCTATTGGGCTTGTTCAATCCTCTGTTTTAAATAAATAAATAAATAAATAAGAAAAGGGACAAAAAACAGGAATGAGTTGATTGGAAATTGTGGAAACCACAAGAAACTGCAAGACACACTTGTGTATAATACAACCCAGCAATATTATCTCAGTGGATTTCAGAGGTGGTTTCTGCAATGAAACAAATTCTTCTGCAACACGTTATACTCAAGGCATGAAAAGTGTTGGTCGTATTTGGTTCCAAGACCATCTTTTATAGAGCAGACCAGCAAGAAGCTGTAAGAAGTATGTTGGTTAGTAGGCACCTCCCAGGGAAGAAGACCCCAGATGAGTAAACTGGGATCTGAAACTGAGCTCTGGTCTTAGCAAGAAAAGTAGAAGGTTAATCATTCATTGAAGCAGAAGTGTAGTAAAGAAGGCTTAAAAACTGGACTCATTTTCACCAAGTGTTGCAGGTCAGAGGATACAGGCATAAGATCTGATCAAGAGCTTGAGATATAAAAGAGTTATGACATGATTTAGATGTCATTTGATGGTATGGAAGAATTAATAATGTTTTCCTAGTGTGGTTGTTTCAGAGCTTAGAATGGGTTGTTTCTTCAGCTATATACAAGAGGAAAAGTAGTGGCAAACAATATATAGAAAACCCCAAACATGCATGTTTGGAAGCAGCATGAGAGAATATAAATTATTAGGAAGAGTCTAAATAAATTACTGTTTTAATCTATGCAATTTTGAACAAATATTTCCCATCACAACTAGTCTCTAGACAAATAATTACTAGTTATATTAGGTTTACTTATTGACAAATTATTAACATATATTGCACATGATTTATTTCACCATGATAATGTTTCTTAAGCCACAAATATCTACACACCCTAAAACTATGTTTGTAATAAAAATGTAATAATATAAAGAATTAAAACCTTATATATTTAGAAATGCATACTATTTTATTAACATATTAAACTTTGAGAAACATGTCAAAATAAAAATGTGTGTGAGCCTCCTTCTGATTGGGTACTGATAGAAGAGCTGGTTTGTATTTCCTTGATTTTGTAGACTTAAAAAACAGCATGATATAAAAATCTAGTTTTTTTCTTTTAAAACCCACATGAAATATCAGTACATTTAAACTGTTCTATAGTTTATCTGTTGTGTATAACTGGGTACTTTCACACTCCTACTGCTTGTGGAAGACTCATCAGGCTTACAAAAAGATTCAGCAGGACCAATGACTAAAGACTGACTTATATAATATTTTTAGGGATGTTAGTGTGATTTATAAGATACCATACATTCATAGATTGATGGATATATGTATCTTCTTTAAAATATAGAAGCACTTCCACCGTGTTTGCTAAAACTTTTGAAATCCTACATGAAAAAACATGTTTTAATTCCAAACATAGTATTAGAAATTTCACTTTGGTTAATATATCTTCCAATGGCTGTACAGTTCATGCACCATGTGGAAAACATATTAGCTCCTGACACGGATTATTAAAGTCAAATATTACATCCTATTACATTTAATTATTCAGAATCTCTGTAGCATGTAATAAGATAACTTCCAATATAATTATAAACACAGCAATATCAAAAGAAAACTATTTGTAGAATCTCAACAGCAATTACAATATCCTATAGACATTTCTATACTTTGTGGCAGGGTTTTTTTTAACCATTTACTGATTGCCATTCAAGATAGATGAATCTTCTGCTTTGGTAAAATTAATATGTAAAGGAATTGCCACCCTCCATCAAAAAACGTTTTTCTGCTATAGCATTAATTGTAAATATTTACCATGACTCATAAAAACAAGCTTTATAATGCTGCTTAGTTTAAAGACAACTCATCTCTCCTCTACACGAACAGTATCCACTGTTCAACACACACTTGCTAAGGTGACACTTTATCCTTTGTTTCTATTTTATTTTCTAATAATTTTTATTTTCTATTAACGCTATTTACTGCACCTGACACAGAGTGCCTTTTCTGGAGTGAAACATGAACACCATGTTAAGAATATAATATTCTATAAATTAAACACTAAGGTTACAATTTTTAATGTTATAGTATAAACACACTTACATTTTTATAGGTTGAAAGAAATCTGAATATAAGGTTTATGATATGGATTATTTTTCTTTTGAAGCAAATTTTTCCTAGCAATAAAGTAACTTCTGTATTTATTCAACCCCTATATTGATTATACAAGTCATAATATTATAGGTTAGACCAAGATCTTACCTTATATTCTTAATTCCAAATAGTAATTTGAACTCCCTTCTCTTTGGCAAGCCTACACTACTACTTGATTGATTGATTGAACTGATTTCCTTGTCTTAACTGATGTTAATTCATTTCCTTGCTTTAACTCTCGCAAAAGAACACTTAACAGTAACAAACTATAGAATTTGTAAGACCTTTCTTCGTGTTAATTCTCATTACATAATCTGACTTTGTGGAAAAAAAAGCAGATTTTACTGACGTCTATCTCTTACTTTAGGCAAAAAGCTAACAGATAATATTTAGAATATAAAAGAAGAAAACTGATTTTTGTGATTTCAATATTGAAATCTTTGTCATTCATTTAACTATGACATAGCTTTCTTGTAGGGAGAACATATCCATTTTATGAATGTGAACTTGGACCCTCTCTAGAGATTCCAATCAATGGAAGCCAGATTACAACCTGTGTCTTTCAATACAAACCCACCATTAATCTTCCTCTCTCATGTTGCTCCTCCATAACAGTGAGGAAACCTCCTTTTGGAAAACACTTAGGAGTATTAAAATGTGCTTCAAATATACCTAACCGGAATAGGCACTTTACAAGTGAGCGCATGGAAGCCCAGAGATTGTAGGTTATGTTCTGGGATTTCACATAGTTAGAAAACTATATGGAAGCCCCACATTTTGACTTTGAATATAAGAAATCTTTGCAAGTAAATAATATATCTTGGTTCTGTTTCGCTGGTTTGGAAAATTTGTTGGAAAAACATGTTTTGGTAAATCATTAGAATTTTGTTCTGAAAGAAAAAGATAAATATTGATTTTCTAAGAGAAAACAGTGATAGAAAACTCTGCAAATCTCATAAGATCTTTGGGGACAGTTTTTTTCTATGTCCTACTTCTTTAATTATAAGGGAGAAAACTTAATACCCAGGTATTTTCTGAAGAATTTATGGCAATTCTAGAAGCATTGTGGCATATGTTCTCATTCGGTTCGATATTCAAATGCACAATTAATACAGGTTTCAATTAAATTTGGTTGATGTTGCAAGGGTGTGTCAAATGTTATATTAAATCACTTAGCTAATTGCATACCGTGTTTATTTCTTGAGTTTAAGATGTATTACTATGGAATCACAGGTACATTACCACCTGTTTGAGCTTTCATAGAAATTAAGAAACATTAAAGGTTTGTTTTAGCAATTATCACAAAAATGTTCCTGTAAAACACTAACACAGCGCTGATGAAGTGTCAGTACAGCAGTAAGAAGAAAAGGAGAATAAAACAATGACCTTTTTTTTCTCATTTTCTGCCTCAATTCTTATAAGTTACACATGAGAAACATTAATAGGGCTATTTGGAAATGTTATGCAGCTGTCAGTGTTTCACTTCTTAAGAACGTGAAATGTGTATTTTTTAAAAGGTGAATATTCAACTCCTTTCATGGGGGGAAAAGGTGCAGTTTCATGATTAACGGAGCATTCAGATCATGAATAATACAGACAAATGAAGGATGTTTCTCTTCTTTTTTACACACATCTTCTCCACAAAAGTAGTTCTAACGTTAAAATAATGTTCCTATATAGCTATCACTGAGTCAATATGTTTTATTGAAGGTGAGATGGGACAGGTTAATGTTCGATGATAATCTAATGAGTCTTTAATTACCTTAGAGTTCCTCCCACTGTCATCAAATAAGGTCAGCAATCTAAATATCATTTTTGCTTAGTATAAAATAAACACTGTCCATGCAAACTAAATAATTCTAACTATAGTCTTATATTTAGGACTTTTAAATATCTATAAACACAGAAGTTTGCATGCCCTCTAGTTGAAAGTTGAATATTATTAGAAGATAGACTGACAAGATAAGCCAAATTTTATTCTTCCTGTGTTCCCACCAAAATCATACTGTGTTAAATGAAATTGAAAATGCTTCCATATTAGGGAATTGAACTTTTTCATTTGCAAGAGTTTAAATTCTCAAACTGTGGCCATTGAATGTTTATTAATGTCATTGATTTACAGACCTGCACAACACACCCACACGTGCATGTGTGAGCAAACACACATGGCGCTGATCTCCTGGATTGCATCAGGGAAAAGAAAGGGTGCAACAAATTAACTAGGAAGTCACGAACTTTTGCAGTGTTAGCATGTTTGTTTATTGAATTTTACTCAGTCCTTTTAATGTTGTGATTAAATCAAAATATCAGACTCTTTTTGCCTCAACTCTAGTGATTTCAGTGTAGTGGACAAGCTGCCCTTATCAGTCTTGGTATTTCAATCTGCTGACTTTGACACCGGTACTCATAAAGTTTTCCTATCTTCTTTGAACCCATTGATAAGGTCTCATTAAAACTGCCCCATATCTATTTCTTGCAAGGGTTCCACCGTCTGCACTGTTGGTGCAGGCAATTATTTATTCCTCCAAATGTGAAATGCCATTGAGTTCTGTTCTATCAGTTGCCTTTTTCTAAACGTGTAAAATTCTCTTCAAGAGCAGGTTTATTTGTGTGGCTTCTGAAAGCATAAAATTGCACATTGTATCATCCATTACATGAATTGCCAAATGTTGTCTTCATCTGGATTTTAATATAAGATGAGATTCTTTAAAAATTGAAATATTTTAAAAAATGATATGGAAAAATTGACATTAAATCTTTTTGTGTAATCCTCAGGAGACTAACTTTAGTCCAAATGAAAGTTTGTTTCTATGACAAGCAGAGACATTTGATGAGAGTTTGAAAAAGTCAATTGGTATCTTCCTTTCAAATAAATTAAAACAATTTAGCATTATATCCTTCCCTTAATTATGAGGTTTTCTTCTTTCTTAGATTCACTTGCCCCTCATTGGTATTAGTAGTACATTTGTGGTAGGGCAGCAATTAGCTAAACAGGAATTACTGTGTTGCATTGTGCTTCTGTTCATTATCTGAGGACAGATAAATAATCTCCCACAGCTGATTCATACACATAAAAGATTATCCATATGTGGTTATTAAGCATTGATTATTGACAATTTGACATATACTCAAGTTCTGATTCTGGCTGTCATAATTTTTACTGAATATTGTTTAGGCTAAATAGAACAATTCCCATGACTTGCCTGAATCTATCAACTATTTTTTCATGAAATTCCAGAGCCTATATAGAATTCTACCATTTACCACAAAGAACTCATCTATTTTGCAGAGTGCAACTTTGCTTCCAACCAGCAGATTTCTCATTGGTGGAATTCAATGTTAAGTATATAGTTTGAGCATAACCTTGAAGTGAATTCTTTTATTTCCTTATACTCAATTATCTTTTAAGCTTTTCATAAAGCAAAGAACTGTACAAAGCTGCACCATCAGTGCAGCCAAAACCAAAGTGATAGAAGTAAGAAACACTCTGGGGAATACTGCAAATGTGATTGCTGCTTCTTGCTTGGAACTTGAGAACCAGCAACAGTCTAATAGAAACCCTTTGCTTTCTGGAAGAGCCCATTGCACTGTGATAAGCACTGCCATACAGTTAATATCATTTCTCAGAAGCAGACTTTTTCATTCAGTTAACTATATGTATAATTGTCTTTCTTTTCTTTCTTACTTGACATGTATCTCAAATTTATAATCATCTGCCATGTATCCACTAAACAGTCTGGTCTTCCTTTTAGTATTTGATTTATGAGTACTTGAAAAAGAGGTATGGCAAGAATGCCTTACTGCATGTATCTTCTTGAAGCATTTTTGCTGTTTTCTAATTACAATGAAATTTCTAGTTTTAAATTCATTTTTCTTAACATTTGTATCTTTCTAAAATATGAAGTCATGTATCTTTTTTTTTTCTGCCATACATGTACTCTTTTCGGGTTCATCTATTCTGCTATGTAGGGCACCATTTTTATTATCTATAGGGAGTAATGTACACTTCAAAACTATATATATTCAGACATACACAGTCTGAATGATCCTCCCCATGTTTCTCTTCATTGCATTATATCAACTCTGTTATCATTAAATTTACTTTGGGAATCTTACTACACTACAGAGTAAATGATTAATCATCTTATTAACATATTAGAAGGTCACTATCAAAATTACTTCTTTTAAATAGTGTCATTCTTTAAAAAACTTATGCCCAGGCTAGCCAAGGATATAAACTGTATCTTGTATCAAGTTAAAAATGGTGATGGTTAAAAATTATTAACATTGATGAAGGTTTGGTTTTGATACTGGTATAAGTTTAATGGAATAACAAGGCAAGATTTCTAAAAATATGTGAGATGTGCTATTTTTTATTTATGTCTGTGTAGCTATGCTTAGAAAAGCAGAGAACACTGCACTGGAATTAGTGCAGCCACTCACTAGTTTGCTGAGATTTCTTACAAATTCTATGGTGCCATGGAAAAACAATGGCGTTGGAGAGAGCGACTTGGATTTGAATTCTTGTTCTGAACTTGTCTAAATAGATGATTAACTTAAACCTTGGACTTTAATATCCCCACATTTAAAATGTGGGTAAAAATAATGTAGTAATGAATTTTGCCTTCATTGTTTAAAAAGAAAACAAAAGAAAGAGAAAATAAATTATTGTCATATAAGACCCAAGATAAGTGTGCCTCCAGAGCTGAAATCTGTGACTTGTTTGCTTCATCAGCGACCCAGTTTGCTTTCTTTTTTTTTTTTTCTACCACTTTAGTATTCCTACTGGTTCTTAGTTTAGTAATATTCTTTCAAGACGGTGGAGCAATTCTAGGAGTCATTCTGTTACTTTACTGCTTTATAATATCAAAGAAACTCTTCCCAGAAGCCCTATAGAAAGCTTCTGCTTGATTACTCTCCACACAGAATTGCATCACACACCTCTCATTTAATCCTTTCTCTGTTAGTTGTAGTGAACCCAAGATGGTTAGCTAAGGTCAGTAAGAACCTAAGGTGGTAGATATCCAAACAAACTAGGGGGGTGTGGCAGCATAAAGGAAGCAGGGATAGATGCTAGGCAGATGATTGAAAACATATTCTACAAGCACATTAGGTCTGTTGTACAATATAATATGAGGACATATATAAGTCACTCGGCACACTGGCTAACAAAAAGTAAGCGCTCCAAAAAAAGGAAACTTAAACCACTGCATTCTACCCAAATATATTGGGCTTCATCTATGTTTCAATTATCTTGCAAGCCACTAAGAAAATGAATGTATTGAATACATTTGCTGAAATCGAATATCTAATTATGGAAGAGTCAGAAAATACAGTACATAAATAAAACATGCAAACAAGAGAACAGTCTTACTCACAAATTAACATTACAGATACTCTGACAGAGGAAAACCCATACTGAAATGAAAGCAAATAAAAGAGCATCAGTCACAGATTTGGATGAAAGAATGGGAGGCAAGCAGGACTCACACTGGAATGAATGCAGTGGTGGAATACTTTATTCTTAAAATATGAGCTGTCATTAGCTAGGGGAAGAAACATAGATTGGATTTTCCAGGGAAAAAATACAAATAGGATTATACAGGGAGAGAGAAGCAATTGTATAGGCACCAGTCTCTGTTTTCCATCGCATACTTGGGTAGCAGAAAAGGACTTCAGTGTCTAGGGAAGAGGTTCCTACTTTTAGACTATAAACTTTAAGGTTCATGATTGGTGAAACACAAGACATTTCCCTGTCATTATCTGGGGCTAGTTTCAATAGTTAATGAAATGACAGAACCTTGGCTTCAGCTTTATTTTGCCAGCTGAATATTCATAGTTGAAAGAACATTCATCCTTCTTCTGGCATAGTCAGGCACCAAGGCCTAAGCCTTGGCTTGTGGCTAATATAAGCATAGAAAAGTGACTTGATTCACTATCTTCAATTCTCTAATAAATTGATTGCCTTACAATTTGGTTGTAGCAATTTTTCGTGGAGCTCTTCAGAAGGCCAAACCAGCCTTGGGCATGTAGACTCTTCCCTCTCAAGGGGGTATGAACATGATGTTTTAAATTTCTCCAATTGTTGCTTTTGATCATGCTTATTAATATCCCCTTCCCTGTTTCTTGGGTGGGTTCTACAGCTTTCTGGAAACTCTTAGTTTTAAAAGTTACATCAGTTACAAAAAAAGAAACCCTTTCTGGAAAACTTTTTGTTTTAAAAAACTAAAAGTTTTAGTTTTATATACATTTTTTATCAGTTACATTAAAAAAAAAAAAAAAAGCTCATAGATACAGACAACAGATTGGTGGTTGCCAGAGGAGGGGGTTGGGGGTAGGTGAAGTGGTGAAATGTTTTTTATTTGTTTGTTTCATTTAGTTCAAATAAATTGAATAGGAAAAAGTTACATCAAAGTTAATCAATTTAAAATAGAAATTGCTCACCCAATTCAATACTCATCCCCTCTCCTCTTTCTCCAAAAATCAGAGAGGCCTCAAACCTTAGGAAACACACAGTTAAATGATATGTTTATTCACATTCCTTTCACCACAATTTTCTCTTCAGGATGCTTTCAACCTTTAGAGCATTTGGGATTCATGAGAAGGATTAGGAAAATGAGGCAAAATTCTTACCTAACTAGTATGAAGTTGTGACTTGGGGCTATCCTCCAGACATCATATGGCTAAATATTTGGCTTCTTGTTGCACACGTGTATGAGTTCTTTGAAAATCCCCACATGAGGGACCTCCCCATTTCATGGGTCCTTAATTACTCTAGCTTCACCTCTTCACCTCTTTGCACCTCTCATTTCTGTGATCCAGTTACTGCAGAGGCTCTTCTCTCAATAGCCAACTCTCTTGATGGCTTGCCTTAACGACTAACTTCTGCATTGGCCAATGCATTTGTATTATTTGGAGTTCTCCAGGGAAAAAGAATATTTATATCATATATATATATTATATAATATATATCTACATTATATTTATAATATAGATAGTATAAATAATAAGGAATTGGCTTACGGAGGCTGAAAAGTCATAAGATCTGCATTGTCAAGCTGGAGATCCAGGAGAAATAATGATATAGTTCCAGTCCAAGTCAAAATCTGAGGCAGGAGGCCCATGTCCCAGCTTGAAGATGGTCAAGCAGAGAGAAATTACCTCTCACTCAGCCTTTTTTGATCTATTCACGTCTTCCGTTGATTATGTGAGGACCACCAACATTAGGAGGGCTCTCTGCATTACATAATCCACTAATTGAAATGTTAATCTCATCCAAAACAACCTCATAGACACAGTCAGAATAATGTTTAATCAAATGTCTGGGTACCCTGTGGCCCAGTCAAGTTGACACACAAAATTAACCACCATAGTATTCTTTTCTTACTAAGTGGTGGTATACAGGCTGACAATTACATCTCTTCTTTCTCTCCTGCCACCTCCTTCCATTTGTCTAATTTTCCTGTTCAAATAATCACAAAAAATTGGATCATCAATGCCATCATATAAACCAAAGAACCAAGCCTGAAAATGAGAAACCAGCCTCCTCTTTGTATAGCCATCCCCACCTTCATCAGTGATCCTCCTGGGATCTTATTCACATGTGTTAATGGGTATCCTACAGACCTTTAAAGGACAATATCTTGGTAGCTCTACTTAGAATAATAGGTACACATATCTACTGTAGAGATATGTTTTGAGCTTTGGGCATGTGGTAGAATAAGCATTGTTTCAACATTCTCCCCTTCTTCAATAACAGGATCACTCATTCATATCCTTTGTCATGCAGTTTGAGTGGGACATAATTCCCCACCTCTAGACTCAAAATTCAGCTGTGCAACTTGCTTTTGTGATGATTCTTTAAGAAAAAAGCCCAGGCTTGAAAAATATTTATGTTATCACACCTACTCCAGAACATCTGAAATTGTCATGAGAAAAACATGCCTGGTCTAATCTGTTTTTCTCAAGAGGGGAGTCTACATCAGCCAAACACTAACTAATCCCCACTAAGCCATTTAGGAGCACAAAGCTCAGCAGAGCTATCAAATTAAAACCAATTTAGACCAACTGACTTCCAGTTGATCTGGAAATCCATGAGAATAAATGATGGTTGTTTTAAGTAGTGACTTTTGGGATGGTTAGTTTTGTTTGTTTTTTCATCAGTGTTTTTGTGACTACCACAAACTAACACAGGATTTAGTCACAGTTACCAGGTATACTCAGTTAAAAGGAAAAATAAACAGACACATATCTAAATTATTACTTTCTTTTTACTTTCTCATGTATGCTTATTTAAGAAGTAGAAAAATAATGACAAAACAGGTGGAACATTTCATTTTTTTGTCAAACATGATTTGCAATCAAATAAATTCACTAAATTTGATTTTATTAAGGAATTCCATCTAGCATCTTTTTATATGTTCACACATTTGTATCAATCCACTGCTTAGATTTTCATTCTCTAAACCAAAAGCTCTTTATTTAGAAACTTTCATTATAAGAAAGTTACCTATCATTCCAGCATTATAATTTTTTCAGTTTGTATTGATTTCAATTAAGTTGCATTTCTGTTTTAAATTTAACAGCTTGGTACTGGATATAATATTGAAGATATCTGGATAGACATTTTTTTCCTATTTATAAATTCCAATTGACAAATTCAGTAAAATTTTCTAAGCAACATAGTGATAAAAATGATGCATATTTAACTTTAATTTAAAACAAGGATATTAAAGAGCCGAATTCACTTTAAGTATGAAAACAACATATGTTCAAAGAAAGAAAAGTTTTTCTATTTTGTTTTAGTCTTTTGTTGTTTTTCTTGATGGCAAAAGTTTTCTGACTTTCAAGTTATTGTGTAAAAATTGGGATAAATACCACAGAGGAATATTGGCTTCATAAAGTAAAGCAACCTCCATTTATGGCTCCTGTTTCATTTCTGTACTTTCAGTCCTTTTAAACAGAACAAACATGCCTTGGGGTTTTTCTTTTTTTTTTTTTTTTTTTTCCCTTTTTTTTTTTTTTTTTAATGTCTGAAACATTTATATTAACATATTTCCATACAAATACAAATATAAGATTTTTAGAAATTTCATGTAATGTCTGAAACATTTATATTAACATATTTCCATACATATTTCCATACAAATACAAATATAAGATTTTTAGAAATTTCATGTAATGTCTGAAACATTTATATTAACATATTTCCATACAAATAACCCAATGAAAGTTTAGTATTAGTTGTTTTGTTTGTTTTTTTATACTGCAGGTTCTTATTAGGCATCAGTTTTATACACATCAGTGTATACATGTCAATCCCAATCGCCCAATTCAGCACACCACCATCCCCACCCCACCGCAGTTTTCCCCCCTTGGTGTGCATATGTCCATTCTCTACATCTGTGTCTCAACTTCTGCCCTGCAAACTGGCTCATCTGTACCATTTTTCTAGGTTCCGCATACATGCATTAATATACGATATTTGTTTTTCTCTTTCTGACTTACTTCACTCTGTATGACAGTCTCTAGATCCATCCACGTCTCAACAAATGACTCAATTTCGTTCCTTTTTATGGCTGAGTAATATTCCATTGTATATATGTACCACAACTTCTTTATCCATTCATCTGTTGATGGGCATTTAGGTTGCTTCCATGACCTGGCTATTGTAAATAGTGCTGCAATGAACATTCGGGTGCATGTGTCTTTTTGAATTACGGTTTTCTCTGGGTATATGCCCAGTAGTGGGATTGCTGGGTCATATGGTAATTCTGTTTTTAGTTTTTTAAGGAACCTCCATATTGTTCTCTATAGTGGCTGTATCAATTTACATTCCCACCAACAGTGCAAGAGGTTTCCCTTTTCACCACACCCTCTCCAGCATTTGTTGTTTGTAGATTTTCTGATGATGCCCATTCTAACAGGAGTGAGGTGATACCTCATTGTAGTTTTGATTTGCATTTCTCTAATAATTAGTGATGTTGAGCATCTTTTCATGTGCTTCGTGGCCGTGTCTATGTCTTCTTTGGAGAAATGTCTAGGTCTTCTGCCCATTTTTGGATTGGGGTGTTTGTTTCTTTGATATTGAGCTGAATGAGCTGTTTATATATTTTGGAGATTAATCCTTTGTCTGTTGATTCATTTGCAAATATTTTCTCCCATTCTGAGGGTTGTCTTTTCGTCTTGTTTATGGTTTCCTTTGCTGTGCAAAAGCTTTGAAGTTTCATTAGGTCCCACTTGTTTATTTTTGTTTTTATTTCCATTACTCTAGGAGGTGGATCAAAAAAGATCTTGCTGTGATTTATGTCAAAGAGTGTTCTTCCTATGATTTCCTCTAAGAGTTTTATCGTGTCCAGTCTTATATTTAGGTCTCTAATCCATTTTGAGTTTATTTTTGTGTATGGTGTTAGGGAGTATTCTAATTTCATTCTTTTACATGTAGCTGTCCAGTTTTCCCAGCACCACTTATTGAAGAGACTGTCTTTTCTCCATTGTATATCTTTGCCTCCTTTGTCATAGATTAGTTGACCATAGGTGCGTGGGTTAATCTCTGGGCTTTCCATCTTGTTCCATTGATCTATGTTTCTGTTTTTGTGCCAGTACCATATTGTCTTGATTACTGTAGCTTTGTAGTATAGTCTGAAGTCAGGGAGTCTGATTCCTCCAGCTCCATTTTTTTGCCTCAAGACTGCTTTGCCTATTCGGGGTCTTTTGTGTCTCCATACAAATTTTAAGATGATTTGTTCTAGCTCCGTAAAAAATGCCATTGGTAATTTGATAGGGATTGCATTGAATCTGTAGATTGCTTTGGGTAGTATACTCATTTTCACAATGTTGATTCTTCCAATGCAAGAACATGGTATATCTCTCCATCTGTTGGTATCATCTTTAATTTCTTTCATCAGTGTCTTATAGTTTTCTGCATACAGGTCTTTTGTCTCCCTAGGTAGGTTTATTCCTAGGTATTTTATTCTTTTTGTTGCAATGATAAATGGGAGTGTTTCCTTAATTTCTCTTTCAGATTTTTCATCATTAGTGTATAGGAATGCAAGAGATTTCTGTGCATTAATTTTGTATCCTGCAACTTTACCATATTCATTAATTAGCTCTAGCAGTTTTCTGGTGGCAGTTTTAGGATTCTCTATGTATAGTATCATGTCATCCGCAAACAGTGACAGTTTTACTTCTTCTTTTCCAATTTGTATTCCTTTTATTTCTTTTTCTTCTCTGATTGCCGTGGCTAGGACTTCCAAAACTATGTTGAATAATAGTGAGAGTGGACATCCTTGTCTCGTTCCTGATCTTAGAGGAAATGCTTTCAGTTTTTCACCATTGAGAATGATGTCTGCTGTGGGTTTGTCATATATGGCCTTTATTATGTTGAGGTAGGTTCCCTCTATGCCCACTTTCTGGAGAGTTTTTATCATAAATGGGTGTTGAATTTTGTGAAAAGCTTTTTCTGCATCTATTGAGATGATCATATGGTTTTTATTCTTCAATTTGTTAATATGGTGTATCACATTGATTGATTTGCGTATATTGAAGAATCCTTGCATCCCTGGGATAAATCCCACTTGATCGTGGTGTATGATCCTTTTAATGTGTTGTTGGATTCTGTTTGCTAGTATTTTGGTGAGGATTTTTGCATCTATATTCATTAGTGATATTGGTCTGTAATTTTCTTTTTTTGTAGTGTCTTTGTCTGGTTTTGGTATCAGGGTGATGGTGGCCTCATAGAATGAGTTTGGGAGTGTTCCTTCCTCTGCAATTTTTTGGAAGAGTTTGAGAAGGATGGGTGTTAGCTCTTCTCTAAATGTTTGATAGAATTCACCTGTGAAGCCATCTGGTCCTGGACTTTTGTTTGTTGGAAGATTTTTAATCACAGTTTCAATTTCATTACTTGTGATTGGTCTGTTCATATTTTCTGTTTCTTCCTGGTTCAGTCTTGGAAGGTTATACCTTTCTAAGAATTTGTCCATTTCTTCCAGGTTGTCCATTTTATGGGCATAAAGTTGCTTGTAGTAGTCTCTTAGGATGCTTTGTATTTCTGCGGTGTCTGTTGTAACTTCTCCTTTTTCATTTCTGATTTTATTGATTTGAGTCCTCTCCCTCTTTTTCTTGATGAGTCTGGCTAATGGCTTATCAATTTTGTTTATCTTCTCAAAGAACCAACTTTTAGTTTTATTGATCTTTGCTATTGTTTTCTTTGTTTCTATTTCATTTATTTCTCCTCTGATCTTTATGATTTCTTTCCTTCTGCTAACTTTGGGTTTTGTTTGTTCTTCTTTCTCTAGTTTCTTTAGGTGTAAGGTTAGATTGTTTACTTGAGATTTTTCTTGTTTCTTTAGGTAGGCTTGTATAGCTATAAACTTCCCTCTTAGAACCGCTTTTGCTGCATCCCATAGGTTTTGGGTCGTCGTGTTTTCATTGTCATTTGTCTCTAGGTATTTTTTGATTTCCTCTTTGATTTCTTCAGTGATCTCTTGGTTATTTAGTAACGTATTGTTTAGCCTCCATGTGTTTGTCCTTTTTACGTTTTTTTCCCTGTAATTCATTTCTAATCTCATAGCGTTGTGGTCAGAAAAGATGCTTGATATGATTTCAATTTTCTTAAATTTACTGAGGCTTGATTTGTGACCCAAGATGTGATCTATCCTGGAGAATGTTCCGTGTGCACTTGAGAAGAACGTGTAATCTGCTGTTTTTGGGTGGAATGTCCTATATATATCAATTAAATCTATCTGGTCTATTGTGTCATTTAAAGCTTCTGTTTCCTTATTTATTTTCATTTTGGATGATCTGTCCATTGGTGTAAGTGAGGTGTTAAAGTCCCCCACTATGATTGTGTTACTGTCAATTTCCTCTTTTATAGCTGTTAGCAGTTGCCTTATGTATTGAGGTGCTCCTATGTTGGGTGCATATATATTTATAATTGTTATATCTTCTTCTTGGATTGATCCCTTGATCATTATGTAGTGTCCTTCCTTGTCTCTTGTAACATTCTTTATTTTAAAGTCGATTTTATCTGATATGAGTATTGCTACTCCAGCTTTCTTTTGATTTCCATTTGCATGGAATATCTTTTTCCATCCCCTCACTTTCAGTCTGTATGTGTCTCTAGGTCTAAAGTGGGTCTCTTGTAGACAGCATATATATGGGTCTTGTTTTTGTATCCATTCAGCCAGTCTATGTCTTTTGGTTGGGGCATTTAATCCATTCACGTTTAAGGTAATTATCGATATGTATGTTCCTATGACCATTTTCTTAATTGTTTTGGGTTTGTTTTTGTAGGTCCTTTTCTTCTCTTGTGTTTCCCACTTAGAGAAGTTCCTTTAGCATTTGTTGTAGAGCTGGTTTGGTGGTGCTGAATTCTCTTAGCTTTTGCTTGTCTGTAAAGCTTTTGATTTCTCCATCAAATCTAAATGAGATCCTTGCCGGGTAGAGTAATCTTGGTTGTAGGTTCTTCCCTTTCATCACTTTAAGTGTATCATGCCACTCCCTTCTGGCTTGCAGAGTTTCTGCTGAGAAATCAGCTTTTAACCTTATGGGAGTTCCCTTGTATGTTATTTGTCGTTTTTCCCTTGCTGCTTTCAATAATTTTTCTTTGTCTTTAATTTTTGCCACTTTGATTACTATGTGTCTCGGCGTGTTTCTCCTTGGGTTTATTCTGTATGGGACTCTCTGTGCTTCCTGGACTTGGGTGGCTATTTCCTTTCCCATGTTAGGGAAGTTTTCGACTATAATCTCTTCAAATATTTTCTCTGGTCCTTTCTCTCTCTCTTCTCCTTCTGGGACCCCTCTAATGCGAATGTTGTTGCGTTTAATGTTGTCCCAGAGGTCTCTTAGGCTGTCTTCATTTCTTTTCATTCTTTTTTCTTTAGTCTGTTCCGCAGCAGTGAATTCCATCATTCTGTCTTCCAGGTCACTTATCCGTTCTTCTGCCTCAGTTATTCTGCTATTGATTCCTTCTAGTGTAGTTTTCATTTCAGTTATTGTATTGGTCATCTCTGTTTGTTTGTTCTTTAATTCTTCTAGGTCTTTGTTAATCATTTCTTGCATCTTCTCAATCTTTGCCTCCATTCTTATTCCAAGGTCCTGGATCATCTTCACTATCATTATTCTGAATTCTTTTTCTGGAAGGTTGCCTATCTCCACTTCATTTAGTTGTTTTTCTGGGGTTTTTTCTTGTTCCTTCATCTGGTACATATCCCTCTGCCTTTTCATCTTCTCTATCTTTCTGTAACTGTGGTTTTTGGTCCACAGGCTGCAGGATTATAGTTTTTCTTGCTTCCGTTGTCTGCCCTCTGGTGGTTGAGGCTATCGGGGTTTTTCTTAAAATCAGTTTGAAAGTGTGTTTCCGTTATGAGCCATCAGTTTGATATAGTTTTCTGGTAACATGATGGCTAAAATAGGTTTTTGTTTTTTCATAGATGGATAGCAGGTTGGATATGTGGAGTCTCTATATAGCAAGAATTCAAACTATACTGAGAAATGTAAAGCAAAGCAAAATGAAAGCAAAGGACACAGATACAAAAACATTGTTTACCATGGAAGGCTATGGAATTATTTGGAAATTAAATAAAAGAGAAATTGAGGTTCAAATGAAACAGAAACCTATTCAGGTGGTAATAAAAATCAATTTCTTAAAAGGTGCTAACTACCAAAACTAAACCAATATTAAATTGCCTGTACCTTTTTTTAAAAATTGAATTTATTTATTTAGTTAGAAAATTCTCCCAAAAAGAACTCCAAATACAGATGGTTGCACCAAAGAAGTCTACTAAAAGTTTACCAAATAACTAACACCAATTTTACACAATCCCTCCCAGAAAAAAAGAAGAGGAGGGGATACTCCTAATATATTTTATAAATCCATATTACCCTGATTCTAGAATCAGACAGGGACAGTTCAAAAACTAAATAAAACTGCAGACCAGTATCTCTCATGATCACAGGTGCAATAATCCTCAAAAAGTGTATAGCAAATCAAATTCAGCAATATGCAAAATTAATTATAATCTGTGACCAAAAGGGGTTTTATTCCAGAGATGTAAGGCTGGTTCAGTATTCTAATATCAATCAATATAACTTCTCATATTAATAAGCTACAGTAGAAGAATCACACAAATATATCAATTGATATGGAAAAAGTATTTGATAAAAATCAACAACCACTAATGATAAAAATTCTGAATAAATTAAAAATAGAGAGAAACTTCCTCAACTTGATAAAGGACATCTACAAAAAACTAGAGTTAACATAGTAGTTTTAGACTATAAATTCTCTATTTATAACAGAATAAAGATTCCATTTTACCCGATGTTGGTCTATAAATAAATAATAAAGGGAAACTTATCAGCACATTTCCATTTTAAATAAACATACATGTGGAATAAACACATAGTTTTATTTCAGAATTGAGTAAAATTGGTAGTTTCTTAAAAATCTAAGCATGACTACCGTACAACCCAGCAATTGCACTCCTGGCATTTAACTCAGAGAAAGGAAAACATATGTTCACACAACAACAAAAAACCTGTATTTGCATGTTCAAAGTAGATTCATTAATAACAGCCCCACACTGTAATCTGTCCAGATGTTCTTCAACAAATAAATGGTTAAATAAAGTGGTACATCTATATTATGTAATACTACTCAGCAATAAAAAGGAACTATCTAAACACAATTTGGGTGGATCTCTAGAGGATTATGCTGAGTGAAAAAAGCAAATCCCAAAATATTACATACTTTATGAATTTATTTATATAACATTCTTCACCACACCCCATCCTCCTTGGTCCTAAATTAAAGGTGGCTTTGTTTCTTCTTTTGGAGAAGGAGAGGGAGGGGATTTTTCCTACTGCATACCAATCTAAGGCAAGGATGGATGCGCCCCAAAAGATGGGGATGGAAGAGCAAGGTGATCATTCCTGGCCCCCAGTGCAGTCATTCCCCTTGGGGTGGCAGCTTCTGCCTCAGTGGAGGGAGGAATCTGCTGGTGTTCATGAAGAGACGGGGGAACAGGTACACTCACTGAAGGAGCAGAGGACTGGACCCAATGCCTGCCCATGATGATAACTTTCATAAGGCCCGGGTGTGACTCTTAACCTGATTCAGGTTCTTTTTACGTCCATCTGAAACTGGTTTATCTTTCGCATTCTTGTCCAAGTGGCTCTGGCTGGCTTCCATGACAGGTTCATCACTGGAAGAACCGGTGATCCCAGGAATGGTGCCCTGGGGACATGGTTCCCCCAGCGCTGTGCCTGCAGTCCAAGCCTTTATAATATACTTGAAATGGCAAAGTTATCCAGACAGAGGACAGATTAGTAGTTGCCAGAATTTAGAGACAGAGCAGGAGGAAAGAGTAGGTGCAATTTTAAAAGGAGAGCAGAGGGAAGATCTTTATGGCAACTGGACATTTCTGTATCTTGATTGTGGTAGTTACATACATTTATTCGTGTAATAAAATTACATAGAAACATGCAAACACAACACACACATACAAACAATACAAAGTCTGAATAAATTCTGTGGCTTATACCAACAACAATTTCCTGATTTTGATGTTGTTCTTCAGTTGTATAAGATGTTGCAATTGGAAAGTGGGTGAAGGACACATGGGACTTCTCCACACTATCTTTGCAACTTCTTCCAAATCTACAATCATTTCAAAGTAAAAAAAAAAGTTTAAAAAATTTTTATAGTTTTAAGACATTTAGTTTAGCACAAGCATTCATGAATATGCAGCTTATCCCTGAAGGCAATGTTATATTGCTGAGAATAAAATGACTCTTCATTACAGCAATCTCAGGATATCACTGTGTCAGACGTGGGAGAAATTTTAGAGTCTATAAGATATTGATCATTTTCATTACACAGAAGAATAGATGATATAGTTTAAAAATGAATAGCATATAAACCATTTTTCTCAAAAAGATTTGGCACTTAAAAAATCTTATTTCAATTTCCTAAAATATCTACTCAGAACTCTTTCTTATATACAGAGATTTCTGTGTACACCTGGGGTTATACAGTAATATAGCAGGATTAGGGAAAGTATTATGGTAAACACAGTGATTTCTCTCAGATTAGCAAGTGGATTTTAGAATTTACAAGTAAACATTTTGAATGTTTGTACTCTCAAAAAATAAATGCTAAAAGTTTGTGCAAGTACAGTCAGTAGAATACCACTTTTATGTGAGTTTTTGTGTATACATGTGAGAAAGATTGCAAAGTAGAAAAAAAATCATTTACCCAAAGAATGTAAATGATCTGATATCTTGAGTTCTCTAGTAGAATTTATTCTTTAGTCATATCAAACTGAAAACAGAAAACTATAGTAGCTCAAAACGTATTTTATTGTTGATAACTAGTGCTGAGGGGATTGGTTGAGATATACTGTTTCTTTATGAGGCTTTTCACCTTGATTTTGACCCAGGTGTTTATTATTTAATTTTTTTCCAACACTACTACACAAAAACTGTTCCATAAATTTGTTTGTCTTCCTATTGCTATTGTCATCATCAATTTTTTATTTGCTTTATATATTTTTACGATGTTAAACTACTTAATATTACTTATTATCACTTGATAAATTATGTGATATTATTTTACATTATATTTAACTATTTAAGAAAATGAATTTTTTTGGGTTTTTTTTTCACATATTTAATGGTGTATAATTGCTTCACAATACTGTGTTAGTTTCTGTGGTACACCAAAGCAAATCAGCCATATGCATACATACGTCCCCATATCCCCTCCCTCTTGAGCCTCCCTCCCACCCTCCCTATCCCACCCCTCTAGGTTGTCAGAAAGCATCAAGTTGATCTCCCTGTGCTATGCAGCAGCTTCCCACTAGCTATTTATTTTACATTTGGTAGTGTATATATGCCCATGCCACTCTCTCACTTCGTACCAGCTTCCCCTTCCCCCACCATGTCCTCAAGTCCGTTCTGTACATCTGCATCTTTATTCCTGCCCTGCCCCTAGGTTCATCAGTACCGTTATTTTAGATTCTATATATATGCGTTAGCATAAGGTATTTGTTTTCTCTTTCTGACTTAACTTCACTCTGTATGACAGACTCTAGGTCCATCCACCTCAGTACAAATAACTCAATTTCGTTTCTTTTTATGGCTGAGTAATATTCCATTGTGTATATATATGCCACATCTTCTTTATCCATTCACCTGTCAATGGACATTTAGGTTGCTTCCCTGTCCTGGCTACTGTAAATAGTGCTGCATTGAACATTAGGGTACCTGTCTCTTTTTGAATTATGGTTTTCTCAGGGTATATGCCCAGTAGTGGGATTGCTGGGTCCTATGGTAGTTCTATTTTTAGTTTTTAAGGACTCTCCATACTGTTCTTCATAGTGGCTGTATCAATTTACATTCCCACCAACAGTGCAGGAGGGTTCCCTAGAAAAGGAATTTTCAAGGAGGTCACAAACAGCAAACATATGCAAGAAAATAGAGGAAATTTAAAATTCCTGAAATGATAAAGGGCTGAAGCAGACAGTATTTTTATTTAAACAACCCAAAAAGAACTTTTCAGCAAAGAAAAAAACCTAACAATTAGAACTAAAAACCTTATCATTATTAAAATACAATTGTCAGGCTTCCCTGGTGGTGCAGTGGTTAAGCATCTTCTGCCTACCAATGCAGGGGACACGGATTCGATCCCTGGTTCGGGAAGATCCCACATGCCGTGGAGCAACTAAGCCCGTGTGCCACAACTACTGAGCCTGTGCTCTAGAGCCCACGAGCCACAACTACTGAAGCCCGCATGCCTAGAGCCCATGCTCCGCAACAAGAGAAGCCACCAAAACGAGAAGTCCATGCACCGCAATGAAGAGTAGCCCCCACTCGCCGCAACTAGAGAGAAAGACCTCATGCAGCAACAAAGACCCAACGCAGCCAAAACTAAATTAATTAATTAATTAATTTTAAAAAATGCAATGGTCATTATAATAATAATTGTTGCAGACAAGCTCCTCTAGTGGATGTTAAAAATCAATGAACTATAGCTTAGGGACAAACATAATATGATGGCCTCACAGTATAGTGACATGATATTTATCAATTACAAAGGGAAGAACATTGATGTTGCACTGGAGAAACTCAGAAGAACAAGTGACATTATTAGTAATAAGACATGTTAGCATCAAGCAACCTCTGATAAGATGCACTGAGAAGGACACCACATCATCCTGTGGTATTCTTGCCAAAAATGTATAACCTCCATCTAATCATGAAAAAACATCAGAAAAACTAAAATTAGCTGATATTCTGAAGGAAAGAGCATGCAACTACTTTTCAAAAGAACCAAGATTGTGAAAGTCAGGGAAAGACTGAGGGATTGGTACAGACTAGAGGAAAATAAGGAGACACAACAACTAAATGAAATGTGGGATCCTGGGACAGAAGGGCATTAGGGAAAAAGAGGATTGAAACTTAAACAAGGTCTTATGTTTAGTTAATATAATTAATATCTCTACTATCAATGGTAATTGATAATGGTAATTATTGGTAATTATTCTGTGGTTATGCTAACTTTAGGATAGGCTAAGTAAAGGGTATAAGTGAAATCTATACTATTTTTTAAGAATTTTCTCTAAGTCTAAAATTACTTGAAAATAAAAAGTGTTGGTCTCTAATATATTCACAGGAGTTAGCAATTCTCAACTAAACTACTATATTAAATTTTCATTTTACAAAAATAAAATAAAATAATAAAGCAATGGTTAGATTCTGTGTGTAACCAGATGATTAGGATAGAATTGTTTTTTAATCTCGTTAAATTCCCTCATGAACATTGACAGAGCAACCATGTAGCAAATATAAGACCAAAATAAAAAGGAACCAACAAACAAAAACCAGAATATAAACATGGTGTGATGGGGTGGGGGTCAAGATATTGACAAGATCAAGTTACACAGCAGTAGAGGAGAGTGCAGAGGGAAGGAAAAGGTTAGCCCGATGGTCCTAAACTTAAACCAGAGAACCCAGAAGTTGCCTATAGTACTTATTCATTCTCCCTCAAAAGACTGGAAGTGGACAATTCAGCAAGTGGATCAGAAAAAGACCAGCAAAACTGAGGAAAAGATTGCACAGCTTCCAATGTATAAATTATGTCAAAATTACTGTGGAATGTTTGTAGAGTACTGGGGTTGGGGTATGGCTAAAAATCTCAAAATATTCCACAAAAACTCTTTTCTGAGAGGGCAGAGACTCATACTGAAAAAAATCTGAGAGTAGATGGTAAATTGAGCTGAGTAGGAACACTGGAAATAAAGAGAAGAGAGAGAAGATGCAGAGAAGTCATCACTCTCTTAAAATAAGAAAAAGCAAAGCAAATGAAAAATCAATGACTCTTCTTGATTCTGTCCAAGAACTGGCATTACAGAACAAATCACCACCCTGAAATTGGTAGAGAGAGATAAATCTAGAGAGCTACAGCCAGGAGCTACTTACCTGGAGCAGAGCTGCTAGAGCCATCAACTGTAGAACACTTATATGGTAATTTTGACCAACTGCCAGAGTCTGAGTATGGACTAACTTGAGAGGGAGAAATTCCTGGGGCCCACCTTGTATAAAAGCCCCCCCACATTTTTATGGGTTTTACCTGTAGGTTCTCATGGGGAAGAACCAAGTGTGATCCCTCACGGCACTGGCAAAGGTAAAAAAAGAATAAACCTTGTGAAATATGACAAGAACTTTGTCTATAACGAAGGCCTAATATAAAGTGGAGCTGACATTACCAGGATGTTATTCCACCTGGGGAAGGACACTTCTCCCACTGTATCCTCCTATAGCCTTTCTGTGTTATCTAAGGAGTGTATGGACCAAGAAATTCTGATGAAGGTCATCATCCAGAGGTACAAGCTTACTAAAAAATTGAAATTTAATTTTAAGGTTATAGAGGGTTTCCCCCCCTCTGCACCTTAGCACTCAACCAGCAGGGCTCCAATAATAGTGGATTACAGCTGACAGAGATGCAAGAAACAGACTCTCTCTGAGGATCAAAACAGTAGGGAGACAACAATAAGGCCATGAGAGGATATTAAAACATCTAGCACCTACAGCTATAGCAAATAAAAAGCACAGGCCAAATTCTAGACAGATTAACAGAAAGTCGTCATCTAATGTCCTAGTTACCTGACTTTGGATTGCCCATTACACCATGCCCAGCTTTCAACAAGAAAAATCCAGAAGAAGCACAGTCTTGAGGGGCAAAGCAAGCATCAGAACCAACTCATATATGACATAGATATTGGAGTTGATAGACATGAAATTTAAAATACCTATGGTTAGTATGTTAAAGTCTCTAATAAAAAAAATAGGCAGCAAGTGAAAATAGATGGGTAATGAAAACAGACAAACTCTAAGAGAGAATCAAAAGGAAATGTTAGAAATTAAAAACTAACAAAATTGTAGAATCACTTTGATGAGCTTATCCGTAGTCTAGGTATGGCCAAGAAAGGAATAAGAGAGGTTGAAAATAGGTAAATAACACTTCCCAAACTGCTGAAATGCGACAACAAAAAACCAAAAACCAAAAACAGAATATTTAAGATCGGTGGGGCAATTTCAAAATTTCTGTATGTATATAGAAATACTAGAAGAAAAAGAAAGAACAGAAGAGGAGAAATATTGAAGTAATAATGGCTGAGAATTTTCCAAAATTAATGAGACATCAAGTCACATATCTCAGTATCTCAGAGAACGCTAAGCAGGATAAACACCAAAAAAATTATACTTAGACATACCATATTCAAACTGCAGAAAACAAAAGATAAAGGGAAAATCTTTTTTCAAAAAGCCAGGGACAGTGTAGGTGGTGGTAGGTGGTAGAAATTCTTAACGATAGAAGAAAAAAATTGTCTTTCTAAGGTGGAAGAGAAATAAAGATGCTTTCAGACAAATAAAACCTGCAAGAATGTATAGCCAGCAGACCTACCCTTCAAGAAATGTTAAAAGAAGATCTTCAGAGAGATTAGAAATGGTAGAGGTAAGAAATTTGAATTCACATGGAAAAAGAAAGATCACTGGAGAGGGAATAAATGAAAGTAAAATAACGTTTTTAAAAAATTGTTTTTGATCTAAAAGATAACTGTTCATTTCAAGTGATAATATCAACAGTAACAATGTAGTGGTTGTTTATGGATAAGCGAAATGAATGGTATAATGTCATGGTGGATGGGAAGGAAGAATGGAGAACACACTGCACAGATATAGACTCATTCACTAAACATGACTTGTTATAATATTATTTGAAGGTAGACTTAGATTAGTTAAGAATATATATTTCAAACTCTAGGGCAACCATTAAAATTATTTTTTAAAAGAAGTATAGTGAATCTTCTAAGAGAGGAGATAAAATGGAATCATATAACATGCTCAACCGAAACCAAAGAAGACCTAAAATAGGGGGAAAAAAATCAAAGAAAAAATGCAACTACTGGAAAATTATTGCAACACGGTAATATTAATTCAACTGTACCAATGATCACTTAAAATATGAATAGCCTAAATATAACAATTAAAACACAGAGAACTAACAGAAGGAGATTAAAAAAAAGAACAAGACCCAACTCTGTGTTGTCGACAGGGAAACCACTTTGAAGTACGGTTCAAACTGAAAAGATGGAGAAATATGTACCCTGTTAATACTAATTAAAAGAAAGCTGGAGTTGCTGTATTAATTTCTTCTAGAATAAGAAAAATTATCGGTGATAAACAGGGGCATTACACTATGATAAAGTGGTCAATTCTCCAAGAATACATAAAAACCCTATAGGTATATAGTGATACATCTAACAATAGAGCATCAAAATACATGAGACAAAAACTGATAAAACCAAGGAGAAATTGACAAATCCATTATTATTGTTTAAGACTTCGTTATCTCTCTCAATAATTGATAGATGAAGCAGGTAGAAAATCAGTTAGGATATAGCTGACCTGAATAGTCTCATCATCAGTTTCATCTAATTGATGTTGATCAACTACTTCATCCAACAACAGCAGAATACACATTCTTCTCAAACTCTCATGGAATGTTCACCAAAATAGACAACATTCTGGACTATAAAAAAGGATCTTAAGAAATTTAAAAGAAAGGAAATATTGCAAAGTATATTCTCAGACCAGAATAGAATTAAGTTAGAAATCAATTATAGAAAGATAGCTGAAAAAAATCCCCAAATATTTGGAGATTAAAGAATACACTTCTAAATAACAAAGGAACCAAAGAAGAAGTTGTTGTAAGAGAAATTAAAACATATTTTGAACTAATTGAAAGTCAAAACAGAACTTATCAAAATCTGCGGGATGCAGCAAAGAAGAAGTGCTCAGAGTTTACAGTATGTAATTGATACATCAGAAAAGATAAAGGATCCAAAATCAATAATCTAAGCTTCTAGTTTGAGAAACTGAAGAAAGAAGAGCAATTTAACACTTAAGATGCAGAAGAAAAATAATAATAAAAAGTAAAGCTGAAAAGTGGTACACATCTCTAATCTAGGACATTACAGTGGAGTTTCTCACAAGTTTGAAACTGGGACTAGGAAAGTCAGGCACTTTTGACTGTCCTCTAGCTAAGAGAGTGGGAGAAAAACTACAGTTCATAGCATATACATGGAAAAGCGCAGGCACTGTGTAAAAGCTGAAACGTGCCTCAGGAATGTGGGAATATATCCTGACGACTTCTCTGGTTACAATCCCTTTTTGAGGTCCTACTACATCCTCCTCTCGGATTCAAGGACATTCCGTTGAGGAACCTTATGGAATTTCACTTATATTAATTCAAGTTGATTTTTATTAATTGTAAACAAGAGGTGGAATAATAAGACATATAGCTAAGCAGCAAAGACATTAATAAAAATAATCTTCTTGAAATTTATCTTCATTTTTTTCTTATAATCACCAGAGGATATGAATGGATTTGGGCTATTTAGCATCACCATTTTAAACCAAATGCTCATATTATATTTCTTAAAAAATACTCTCAGTTGAAAAGTAGGAACTTAGATTTGGGTACATATATAATTTCTGTGCAGTTATTAAAACAACAATATGGATCAAATAAATTTACTTTTGTGAGATTTATTATGAGATAACCATTAACTAATATTAGTGATATTCAGGAAAAAAATTCACTGGAATTTCAGTGGTCCATGTTGAAGATAATATGCTCTCCATTGAGTATGCAAGAGGTTTTACAGCACTAAACAGCTTCAACTTATTTCTTGGTGCAGACATTGACTAATTTTTGTTTTTGCGTGTGATCATTTGTCAAATAATACACATCAATATATGAATATATAAATGGTACATGCAGATGTTCATATATAACTTTGTTATTTTTCTATTCTGTGGTTTTTAACCAAGTCCTTTTTACTCTCTGAAATTACAGCTCTGTGTTGGTATCATTGTGAAAGGCAAGTACATAGTAGAAACCAGGCTAAGGGCAACCTATATCTTGAAATAACACCTTTGACTAAATGTACAGAGATTTCAGAACCTTGTGATAAAAGTCATTAGCGTGATACAGATTCTTTATTACTTTTGTTTAAAAAAAGCTTTGAGAATATCCCACTTAGTGTTTTAGCCAACTCTTTTGATTAGCTTGGAGTTAATCAGTTCTATCTCCATTCTTTTACTAAGGTAAAATGTGTTTTGAAGTTCCTTTTCTCTAAAGGGCATCAGTATCAATGGCAGTTCATTTTCTCTTGGGATGCTCTTACAATTTTGCTGTGCTAAATGTTTCCACTAAGCACTTAGCAAAGGCTGAGGTCACCTCTCTTGTTAAAGAAGAAAAATTGCAACCCTTTAACTCAAAGTTTCCCAAAGTGCAGTGTAAATCATAATTAAACGCTGGAATTAATTTTTTAAATGACGTAGAAATTTTATTCTCGTTCTCTCTCCCTGCTGTTTGTTAGGTAAATATTAATTTGAAACAAAACATTTTGACCCAAAAGACATACATTTTATTCCATAATGTCACATGTCTTATAAAACGTGGTGATACAGTAAGGGAAATCATATTTCTTTCAGGTGTCTGGAGAAAATGCCATGCTCCAAGTAAAAATACTTCTATGAAAGTAGTGGCAAAGTCATTTCCAGGGTGAGAGTTTCCAGTAATTGATAGTTTCTTACTAAGTGGGAAAGCCAATTCCAATGTTGATAGCTCTGAGTACCAGTGCTGCTATCATAGATGTTTAAAGTGTTCTTTGAAACTTAAGAAATCTACATCATGCTTAGTGCTCTATGTGCATGAGTTATAGTAAAGCACTACTTCCTATGCTCACATGTTGATTTGATCATATGAAACTTTTGTCTTTTGGGGAATGATCTTTAATTTCTAAAGTGAAAATAAACAAATCTTCATGTCATAGTAATGATTAAGTAAGATACGGTGAAATAACTTTGCTATGCAGTAAAGAAGTATTGATTTAGTTCTAGTTACCTTTTCTTCAGCAGCTACAGACAATAAGAAAGATTAAGACTGCTCTTTTTTTTGGAAAGAAAATGATTCATTATACAGTATATTCTTTAGAATTCAGAAATAGTAATACAAAAGATGTTTTCCAAGAGTTGAAATTTTAAATCGACACACTTATGTCACATTAGAAATATATATGTTTTAAAATAAAACATCTTTCAGGCAACTGGCCTAGATTCTTACTTGTTTAAAGTAATTAACAAATATAAAAAACAAATATTCCATGGAGATGGACTCATTCAACCAGAAAATCAAAGAAGAAAAAAAAATTGAAGGAGCAAGAGAAATTTTTAAAAGGAGAATTTGACCTATAAACTTTGAGTAACTTTGCCTCATTAGCTGGCCCAACCCTAGTGAGGAGATATATGCTTCACCTCTTGACATTAAATACAGAAACAGTCTAATTCAGTTTACTTATATCCATATGTGCCAAGCAAGGTATTGCTTCTTCCAGGGAGAGAATGGGTTATTCATAACGCATGTGATTACTTCTGTGCAGTGAGAATTGTTTCTCATTTTTGAGAAATGACAATTTTATTTTAGAGTTTTCTCTTGAAATTTATTTATTTGATTTTCCTCCTTTATAAAGATAAAAACATTTTTGGTGCTGTGAAAAAGTTAGGATTGATGACAAGAACACAGACTTTGGTAAATTTGCCAAAATAATGAACATTACATGTGAGGCTTCCTTAGAATCCTATCACGAATAAGACAAAGTCAATCACTATTAGTGGGAAAGGGGCATCTCCCAGCACACAGTCTTTCTGCCACTGGACTGCATAAGGATGAGCCTTGAACCTGAAACACTTCCTTACCAAGAGAAAGGGAGCCCTCACAGCCTGTGCTGGGCTCATCACCTCTGTAGGAACATCTTTCCCTGTTTTAGACTGGACATATACTCCTCTGTTCTGGGGCTTAAGCTCATAAGTCATGTGGCCCTTGGGCACGCCCCTTGCTGTATTTCAGACCCCAAAGGAGAGTGGTTGAGGTACTTCCACTGCTGCACAGAATAAGGTATGTGCAGCTACATTACCTGCCTTGGCTTTGGAGTGGATCCACCAGCCATGGCAGACTGATGCATTGCAAGGGCCTGCATCCTGGGCACACTTTCTCTTCTCTTGCTGTTAAGTACATGCTCTACTACTTGATCCTGGTGGACATGTTAGCTGTTTTCAGGAACCTCTTTTCATGCACTGGTCTCTTCCCTGACTAGCATGATCTGCCTTTAACCTTGGCCAGTGAGTAGTGAAAATAATGATGTACCATATACACCTAGTCCATCACAAAAGTGCAACTACAATTTCTATCATACACACACAATTGCAAAAATTACAGATAAATCACTTTAAAACATAAATAAAAAGTTAGAAAAATGGCAAGCCGATATTGATACCTCTCTAGCCCTTTTATCTTTTGCTGGTCCCCATAATCAAGTGGATTAAGTATTAATGGCTTGACATTGTTAGAAAAAGCCTGGGTTTCATAGAAGCTTGTGCAATGGAAATCAATTATCTAAAACTAGAGATCTTGAAACCTACAGTAGGTCATCCAAAAAAGGGAGATGACAGGGACAATATCCACAAAATGTCACTCAAAAGCAATTTAAGATATGATTGTGAACTGTTCTCTTCCTGCCCACATCCTTGTCAACACTTGGCATTGACAATCTCTTTACATAAATCATTCTAGTAGGTATATAATTACATCTCACTGAGGTTTTTTGTCTTTTCCCTAGTGATTAATGAGATTAAGAATTTTTCATATGCTTATTTATTTTATATTTCTGTTTTTTGGGGAAGAGTACCACTCAAGATTTTACCCATTTTTTTATTTATCCATCTTTCTTTCTTATTGATTTCAAGAGTTGTTATATATTCTGTATACTAGTTGATTTCATATGTTGCTATCTTCTACCACTTTGTAGATAGTCTTTTCAACCCCTTAAAAGATACCCTTAATGAATATGCATTCTTAAATTTAATATAGTTCCATTTATCAGTTTTCTTCTTTGAGGTAACTGATACTTTTGTCTTGTTTTAAACTTTTTAAGCTGAGTTTAAAAGAATATTCTAAGTTTTATTCTAGAAAATATATTATTTTAGGTTTCATATTTTAATATTGATGTAATTTGGAACTGAGTGAATATTCATCTTTTTCCTAATTGGGGTATTCAATTGACTCTTTCTTCACTGATATGCAATGTCAATTTTATTATAAATCACGTGTTCCTGAATGTATGGTTCTATTTCTGAATTCTATTCTAGTCCATTGGTTTATCAGTCTATACTTGAATTAATATCTCATCTTGTAATCACTATAGTTATGTAGTATTTTCATCTAGTATTTTAAATCTTCTAACCTGTTCTTCTATTTCAAGATTGTCTTGGTTATTATTTCTCTTTGCATTTCTATATCCACTTTTGAATCAGCTTATCAATTTCCACAAAATAACAGCTAGAGTTTTGAATTAAATTAAATCTATATATCTATTTGGGGAAATTTTTTTACAAAATTGAATTTTCTCGATTCATGAACATTTTATGTTCCTTTGTTATTTATGCCTCTTTTAATTTTTGAATATTTTTGTATCTTCTTAGTAGAAATATTGCACAATTTTTATTAGATTTATGCCTATTGATATTTATGCTATTTCAAATAGCATAAATTTTACATTTTAATTTAAATTTTTTACTGCTATATATAAATAGGATTAATCTTTTTATATTGATTTTGTATCTAGTAACCTTATTAATTTCAACTATTTCTAATTGTTTTATTATTATTATTTTGCATTAAGACATTCATAATCATGTTGTCTTACATCATAGTAGTTTTCTCACACCATTTCTGATCCTTGTATTTTTATTTATTTTCTTGCCTGATTCTACTTGGTAAAGTCAGAGTACAATACTGAATAAATGTGTTAATCACAAGCATTTTATATATTTCCAATATTAGAAGTAATACTGTCAATAATTCATAATTAAACATTATGTGTTTTGTTGGATTTTGTGTGGTTACTCTGTATTAGATTAAGGAAATTCCTAAATTCTTTCTTTTCCTTGTTTCCATGATTTTTTTTTTACCTTCAGTAGATAGTAGATGTTGAATTTTACAAAATATTTGTTTTACATCTGGTATTATCAGAATGTTATCCTTAATTTACTTTAAAATTTTATTCTTATATGATTTTTATCCTTTATTTTGATCCATAGTGAATCTATTGATTAAATTTCAATTGTTAAACGACCCTCACATTCTTGAAATCAACCCAGCATTAACATTAATAATTAATGACATTGAGTTTGTTCTGCTAATCTTTTTTTTTGGCTGCATTGGGTCTTCGTTGCTGCTCTCAGGCTTTCTCTAGTTGCAATGAGTGGGGGCTACTCTTCATTGTGGTGCGTGGGCTTCTCATTGCGGTGGCTTCTCTTGTTGCGGAGCATGGGTTCTAGGCATGCATGCTTCAATAGTTGCAGCACGCAGGCTCATTAGTTGTGGCACACAGGCCCTAGAGTGCATGGGCTTCAGTAGTTGCAGCACGTTGGCTCAGTAGTTGCGGCTCACAGGCTCTAGAGTGCAGGTTCAGTAGTTGCAGCCCACGGGCTTAGTTGCTCTGTGGCATGTGGGATCTTCCCGGACCAGGGATCAAACCCATGTCCCCTGCATTGGCAGGTGGATTCTTAACCATTGCACCAACAGGGAAGTCCCTGTTTGCTAATCTTTTGTTCATCATTTTGAACTCATGTTCATAAAAGACACTAGGCTCTAATATTTGTTATGTATTAGTATTATGCTATATGTAATATCCTTTTGTATTGTATTTTGCTGGCTTCCTGCAAAAATAGTAGATTTTCCTGGTTTTATTTTCTCTATTTTTTTTTAATATTACTGTAATTATTCCACTCAGTTTGAAAGAATTCACCTATGTAGGCCCTGGGCATTACTTTGTAAGATTTTAATTAGAGTTTTACTTTATTTAATAGCACACATCTATTTGGATTTTATAATTTTTAGTCAGTTTTGTTAAGTTTTGTTATTCTGTCATTTGCATCTACACTTTCATATTTTTATATTTCTTTAATTCTTAAAAATTATTTTCACTTGCTTTTTGACCCACTATATGAAACATTTTGGTTAATATCCCATGCCATGAGCAATTTTCAATATATATCAATTATATATATTCTGTCAGTCTACCTACGAATCCAAATTTGTCTATTTCTTCTTGTTTTTGTCAATTTTGCTTCATATATTTGGAAGTTACATAATAGGTGAATGCAGATTTGGATTTGCGTACCTCTCTGGTGGATTGACTTATTCATTTTAAAGAAATATTTGTCTGTATATCTAGTAATTCTTCTAATCCTAAAGTCTATTCTTCCTTCTATTATTATAGCAACTCCCACTTTCTTTTGGTTAGTGTACTAGTTATCTGTTGCTGCTGTGACAAAGTGTCATACACTTAGTGACTTAAAACAAACAGAAATTTATACCTCTTATATTTCTGAAGGTTGGATGTCCAAAATCAGTTTTGGTGTATTAAAGTCAAGGTGTTGATAAGGAGCATCTAAGAGGACTACTGTTTCCTTGCCTTTCTAAGACTCTAATGTCTACCTAGATCCCCTGGCTCATGGCCCCTTCTTGACATTACTATGTCCTCTTACTTTTGTCATCACATTTACTATTGTCCTTCTGATCTTTCAGACTCCTTTATAGGAAGACCCCTTTCATTATATCAGGGCCACCTGGAAAAACCATGATAATCTTCCCATCTCCAAATCTGCTAAGTCTCTTTTGCCATATAAGGTAACATTTACATGTTCTAGGGATTAGGACATGACCATTTTGAGGAGAGGCATTATTCAGCCTACCACAGTTAGTCTTGCATGGTCTATCTCTTCCTATTCTATTACTTTCAACATTTCTGGGTCCTTATATTTATTGTGTGTATCTTAACTAAATTATTTTTTCTGTGTATTTTTAATTTGATGTTATTGTGATATACATTTTTTATGTGCAACTTAAATTTTTTTATTCTTCTTGTTCTATGTTATTATTTTTTTTAATCTTCCTTGCCTTCTTTGTGATTACTTGTTTTTGTAATTCATTTTTCCTTCTATAGCATGTTAATTAACACATTCTTCACGGCTCATTTATGTATTATCTAGAAATTATGACATGCCCCGTTTAGTTGCTAAAGTCTAATATCAATTAATACTTCTATCAAGTATTGAAAACTGCATGATCTTGGAACACTTTAACTACATCTTGCCCTAAACCTGCATTATATTTTATGTATATTTTATTTCTATATATATTTAACCTCTACAAAATCTTATTTTATATAGTCTACAATAATTTATATTTTCCATATATCTACTCTCTTTATATGCATTGCTCTCTATATTTCCATTCTTCCACCTGATATCATTTCCTTTTATCTCCATTTTCTTAATTGCAGAGCTGCTAGTGATTAATTCTCTCCACTTTGGGTTTGAAACATATTCTTAATTTCCCTTCATCTCTGAAAAACTTTTGGGGGGGGGAGGGTCACATAGTGTTCTAGGTGGGCAGTTCTTTTCTTTCAGCAATTTGATGACATTGTACAATTGCCTTCTGCCTCTAGCTCTATATTTGAGTAATCAACCATTAGTTTTATTATTTCTTCTTTGAAAATAATACGACTTTATTTTCTGGATTCCTTATAAAATGTGTTTTCAGTATGTTTACCCTTATGTGCCTTGGGGTGTTTTTTCTTTGTATTTATTCAAATTGGCTTTAAAGGGCCTCCTAAAATCAGTTATTTATTGTCTTTCATCAGTTTTTGAAATTCTTAGCCTTTTTCTCTTCAGTTATTCATCTTCTGTCAGATTCTCTACCTTCACTTCTTCTTGAACTCCTATTATATATATAATCCTTAGTATGGTAGTTAACAATAGGGTCTTGGCAATCATATTTATTGAAATTGAACCCAGGCTTTTTCATGACTAGTTCTAATATTAGTTAATCATGTACCTGTCAGTTTCCTCATTTGTAAAATGAAGACAATAATTGCATTCACACTATATGACTGGAGTGAATATTAAAGGAAAAATATATGTAAAGCATTAAGAACATATCTTTTATTTCCTGCATAGCATACTTTCCTATAGCTGTTTGTATACCAAATAGGCTGAGAATGAAAGAAATTGCTCTAGCCAGCATCTTCAGTTAGTCCACGTTTACTGCCCTTTGTTCTGTGAAGAATGTACTCAAATTGTCATTGCACTTCATCTATACTGCAGGCCAAATACCTCCATATTAACGTTCTTCTAGAAGTTGAACCCCAAAACTTTGATTGTACTTTCCATACTTTAGTCATCAGAGTAAGTCAAGGAAGGAGATCACGGAAATGCTGGGAGACCGTAGGAAGGGGGCAGGTGAGTGCATTTTGCAAAGGTGCAGTGAATTTTCTCCGATTGCTCAAACTTTGCTGATGGTAGGTCTGAAGGATTTATAGTTATTCAATAAACAACATCAACCAACCACTACTATCAAGACAATAGGATTTAAACAAAGCCTTTTATAGGATAATACTATTATTGGTCACTCCTATAAAAGCCTGACATTGAACAAAGTAATAAATACTAATAATTTAAAATATTGTGTATTTCTGTATTCACAACAAATAATTCATTTTAATGTATGTTGTACATTTGCTAAAGCCAATTAAAATTTTTTATCACCAGTTAAAATAGATGTACAATTATCTCTCAAAAACTAGTGTAGAGTTATTCTCTTAATTCTATAACTGCTATTTTAGTCATTAAGCTATATATTCATTCATTACACATGCATGTGAGTAAAAGACACTGGAGCATTTCTATTTTCATTTTGTGATGATAATCAGGGTTTAACTGAAAGAGAAGGATGTCGAAAGTTATCCAGCAGCTCCCTACAGATTTTTTTAAAAATAATTTTTTCTCTTCATTCTGTGTCTAAGTATATACAAAAAAAAGTAAGGGAAAGTTGAGATAAAGTAAGTTGCTTAGTTTGGCTTTGGAAAATAATTTTCTATGTAATTTTTTTTCTACTGAGCATCAAAAGAGTTGTTTTTAATGTTTTATATTTTGATTAAAATATTTTATTCTGCTTTTTTTCTAGATCCAAAAAAAAGAAATCAAAAGACAAAGAAAAATTTGTCAATAAGTCAAGGCATCAAGTGCAAAAAGTGATCTCTGAAGAAATTAATTTTTTGAAATTAAGACATTATACATTTGTAAGTTTTAGGTGCTCTTTCAGAAATTTGGTTTTGTGGTATTGATATTTGAGCAATCGCTTCTTTATTTACATCATCATCATCATCATGTCTTCTTACATAATAACCTGTAGACATCCCAAATGAGATTCTTCATAAAAAAGTGACAATTTTATATTTTTAAAATTGAATTGCAATCTTTTAAAACTTACAGTCCTCTCTAAACTACATTCAATGTCACTGTTGGTTCTCATTTAGTACTCAGGAAATTTGACCTTGTGTTTTTAAATGTAACTGAGAGCATGTTTGTGTGTGTGTATGCTTGTGGGGACATTTTTATTCATATTAAATGTAGGACAGAAAAGTAAATACGAGCTTGGATTCAATGTCATATGCTTAGGTAATAATGATATATGGTTATTTGACTTCCTGCAATTGACGTTATGTGCTTCAATTTAGTTTTCACAATTTTCCGCCTAGGCTCGCTAAAAATTGATTTTATCAAATTGACAAGCAACAAATTTAATTTTCCATATTACTTTTATGCCTATCCACTTAATAAATTTCATTTTTGTTTATTTACATTTTAGCCTATTTGAAAAATGAGGAGACTTAAATATAGTGTCTATTTTAATAGTAGACTTAGATAAAGCAAGCAAACAAGAAATCACAAAGCTAGAAAGATCATCTAGTAAAATTCCCACTTCATATACTTTTAGATTGGTTCCTTTTTGTTTCCCTTAAGTGAACTTCTGCTAAGTCACAGTCTTACATAGGTCAACATGTTCTCTTTAGGGACAAAACTGAGGAACAAATAAAAACATTGATTTTTCTGAGATCATAGAGGAATCACTTCCTAGACATGGTTTTTATACTCTATTCCAAAAGTAAAAAGAACCGTTTTAACAAAGGTTGAAGCAACCTAATCTTGAACTGTTTACTAAATTCTAGAACAGAGAACCCAGGAAGGGACACTTAAAAATGTTTATTTCATTACTTGCTTGGATTTATTTTTGTTTTTGTAACACAAAAAATAAATGTTTTTATCTAAAACAGAACAAAACAAAACTATGTCTGCTAGTGGTTCTTTTGTGAAATTAAAGATTAGGACATTTGGCATCATTATATAAAGAATACAAATTTTGAAGGTGGGCAGAATCTGCAGGTTTATCTTCTCTGAGCCTCACTTTACTCGAATTGAAATGGTACAGCAATACTACATATCTTTGTGTGATTAAATTGCATAAGGTAATAAAAGATATTATACATTAAGATCCTTGAGTATAGTAGATGCTCACTAAATGTAGTTACCCTCTTTCTAACCTGGTCTTTCACAATTTACAACTGTATCTTGTCATTTAGTGGCTTTATTTGTTGTTATTGATGCTATGTTGCTATGAAATTGGGCCCAGGACCAGGTTTTAGTTTAATTCAACAGATTCTTGGCCCTGTTCTTATGGTTTCTATCTGTTCTGTAACTGATGTCTTCAAATAGACAGATCCTCAGGTAACTACTTTAATCTTTATCTGAGTTGTTTTAGCTTTAAAAATATTTTTTATATGTTTAAACCAGTGTTTTTCCTAGAATTTGTTTTTTCCTGTGTTTTTGCTATCTTTAAAGAAAATTCCTTACCTTTTAATTCTCAAAAGAAAATAATTCATTCAATCCAAATGACTTAAATTAAAACAGATACACAAAATGTGATGTACAAATGAACATATTTACAAAACAGAAATAGAGTCACAGATGTAGAAAATGATTTTATGGTTACCAACGGGGAAAGGGGAGGAGAGGGATAAATTGGGAGACTGGGATTGACATATACACACTACTATACATAAAATATATAACTAATAAGAACCTACTGTATAGCACAGGCAACTCTACTCAATACTCTCTAATGACCTATATGGGAATAGAATCTAAAAAAGAGTGGATATATGTATTTGTATAACTGATTCACTTTGATGTACAGCAGAAACTAACATGATATTGTAAATCAAGTATACTCCAATAAAAATTAATTTAAAAAATGTGATGTAGCTCCAACTTCAGTGCCCTGCCTAAAGTCTGTTACTGTAAATCAGATGACCACACCTTATGCCTATGAGTTGTGGATGTAAATTTCCAGAGAAAGGCAGCAAGTGCTTTAAACAGCTATACAATCTAACTAGAAGAATAGAATGATATAAACATAAATAATTAGGTAGAGTGTGCTTAAGGGGCACTGGTGAGTTGGAGGGGTATCAAGGGGTGTGTGTAATATCTGGGGAAGTAATGACAGTGATGGGAATAGTGGGAGAAGATAGGTGAGTAGATGACTGAGAATAAATAGGGACTGATTTTTTTCTTATCACTATCTACCTTAAAGAGGACAAATATAATTGGTAACTTTTAAGTAATAAAAGTTTTTTTCCAGATAAATAACCGAGTAATGGAACACTTGGTATTTTCCACTTCTAATTCAAACTCTGTTTCTTTTGCATCTTCCGCACACAGTTTTGCACTTTCATGGTTGTGGAAGAGGAATTCCTGAAGATTCATGGAACACTTTTTCTTAAGGTTAAATATGTTTTTACTTCTTAAGTAGCCATGTATATAATATTTGCATTTGTCACAGAAAGGCAAAAGTGATGTATAGAATTAAAAAGCATTTTTATATTCTGGCTAATTTCTTTTGGGTACAATTTTATATTTATGTCTCTTTCAAAGGAGAATGAGGGAATCACCTTTCATCATTCTTTATTCCCTGTGGAGTTTATTGGAACGCATAGCTATCTTTAAAATTTATCCTCTGATCAGCTCAGCTGGACACTCATAAAGATAAGAATGCAGCACAAGTTAATGTCAAAATTTCAGAATTCACATTTTGCTTCAAAGGACTGAATTTTGTATTGATTCTGAACTTTCTAAAATATTCTTTATTGGATCTCACTTGGTTGGCTTCATCTTCTTATTTTGATTTTCAGAAGTAGTTACAAATGTGAAGTTCTGGCATTTATTTCAATCAAAACTTAATATATTGAATAGTCAAAGTGTGCAAAATAATAGTTATGTACCTGACAATTTAGCTGTATATAAAACTGAGAAAAAATTGAAATAGGCAAATAATTTCATGAAGGACTTTTTTTCTTCAACTAGCCATCAAAATGTGTTTTCAATCTCAAACCAACAGTAGCAGGTAAAAATCTACACTTTTAAAGATAAATTGTTTTTTTCATATTAAACTAGAGTGTATTCTAAATATTTGGTTTCTTTAAAAAAGCAAGCTCAAGTTTATTGCACATAAGAATTGTCTACATGATGAAGAAGGCATCACACAGATAAGTACTATCTAAAATATGTTGCTAGGATAGTCAGTGTCACCGAGTACGTTCATGTTTGAGTTTCATACAATTAAATTTACCTCTAAATAAGTAGTACACTTATCAGAAGTGTATGAGAGTAACTTTCTTCTTTCTTACATCACGCATTATTATTTTTTGACAAATATGGCTCTGACACATTTACTTCACTAGATTCCTTGAGGAACAATTTATCCCAAGGGCATTCATGTTGATGTTAAGCCCCCTACTTTGGGTAGATCTGATTAGCAAACATTCCCATGCATTTCATTCCCATGCATTCCCATGTATTCCTTTGTTAGGCAAGCAGAAGCTAGAGACTTGAGTGGATTTGTCTACGATGTGGACTCACATCTGTCTTGAAGGGCCTGTCCCAAGGATTTCACTGAGAGAGAGCTACCAAGTCCCTTTGATATTTATTCCAACTTTCAATGTACATACAGCTTTACTTCAATATACATACAGCTTTATGGTTTATTTTGGAAACCATAATTATTCCATTTTATTCATCAAATGCTCAGAAACTATAAGAAGAGTAGGGGTACTTTTTATTCAAGGTAGTCTGAAACTCCTAACACCTATTATTTCATTGTAATTTAAATTCTACAATTCTATTAGTGAGGTTGGGTGCCTATTTATATGTTTAATTATCTCTAGCTTTCTTTTTTGTGTGAAAAATGACTTCTAGGTTTCTTTTTTTCCTATTTTTTTATTTGGATTATTGGCATTTTTTCTAACCTAAATTTTATTTTTATTGTTATTAAATAAATTAGCTACTTTATCATTTTATAAATTGAAATGTTTCATATGTTGGTATCTGATTTTATAATATTTTAATAAGAATTTTATAACACTTTACATTTAAAATTATGAGTAAGGATAGAAAAATCTCTCCTATATCTAAGGAAAAATCTCTCAGATAATATCATAACATTTTCACATTCTATTCCATACGTTTGGTTTCAAAGTGAATTTCTTCAAGTCCATGAACTTGATGAGCATTTGTTAAATTAGAATCTTCTGTCACTACTATTTTAGATATTAGCATATTAGATACGTTTTCCATGAAAATTATTTTGTAACATTTATAGAATTTATTAAATTATTGAACTACATTTTATAGAAATGGAACATGAAAATGTTGGCAGTAATTCATAAGGCACTTTAATGTATAGTATACTCAACTTTTTTCTTCCATCATTTTTATCATTAAGCTGTTTATAATGAGTAACATATAGTTTCATAACCTAACTATATAAGCTATCACTGAAAAATGTTTAGATGATGCTAATAATTCACTATGATTCAGAATGCACCAAATACATTTGAAAGACTTTTTAAGAGAACAATTGAGTTAGCTTCTTGAAAAATTATTGAATTTTCCAAGAAAAAAAAATTCTGATGATTCCTTATCCAAACTGTCTGAAATGACTTTTGTTAAAGTTCAGATTAGTATATCCATGAATTAATCCTTGTTATATGAAAACAAAACAAAACAACAAAAAACTATGGTAATATTTAATTAGTTATTTAAAATATCTAGTTTAGCCACCTGTAAGGGGTATTCATTTTTATTCTCTTCAACAAAATTTATTACTCAAGTTGCATTGGAAAACTATTTACTTCTGGAAAAATAAAACTGAAATATCCTTAAGGAAAAAGATTTGCTTTTTATTCAAATTTATTGAGGTATAATTGACATAAACATTGTGTAAGTTTAAGGAGTATGGCGTGTTGATTTGATACACCTACATATTTCACAAAGATTACCACTAAAATATTAGTTAACACCTCCCACACCTTACATAATTACTATTTCTTTTTTGTGGTGAGTACATTAAAGATTTGCTCTCTTAGAAACTTTCAAGTATATAATACAGTATTGTTAACTATAATTACATTATACGAACTTCAAAACTGATTCATCTTGTAACTGAAAGCTTGTAACTTTTGACTAATATCTCCTTATTTCCCCCACCCTCCAGCCCCTTGTTTACTCTGTTTCTATGAGTTCAGCTTTTTAGATTCTGCATATAAATGATATCATACAGTATTTGTCTTTGACTTATTTCATTTAGTATAATGTCCTCAAGGTCCATCCATGTTGTCAAAACTGGCAAGATAGGCACGAGGTTTCCTAACATTTGTAATACTTCCGTCTAGCTCATTGTATGTCCACCACAAACATTTGTTGGGGTGATGAATGAATGTTTACTTGCCTCAAGTGACTTCTTAGTGAAAAGTCCTTCTATGAACCCTCTTGAAAAAGATCTCCTACCTTCTGAAGGAAATACATTAAAAAGTAAGAAGATAGGAAATAGGATAGATAGATAGACAGATAGATAGATATAGATGAATATAAGAATATAAGAAACACACGTCTTTGTGGTCCATAAAGGGAAAGTCCATGAGCAGTGTAGCCTAAAATATTATAGCCTATAGAGTAGAAAGCTATTGTAGTCCAACTCAATAATCCTGATGAACAGGGTCTATAGACTGATTTTCAACTTGGCTGGGATAAATCTACTTGCCAATTTTTGAATTTGGCAATGAGCTGGCCCATAATTTTAGGTAAAACCAATCATTACAAAATCCAAGACCAGATGTTGGTCCCTTGTTGGTGCAAGACTGGAAATGAACTTTTTGTGATTCAGAGTCCAGAGCTTAGCTGCTAATATGTGAGATCGTTTTATAAGGGATGTGAACAAAAAGCCAACTCATAGATAATGTTTATACTATTTCATGGGCAAACCTCCCTGGAAGAGAATCCGAGCAGAAAGTGAATTATCACATAAAAAATTTAAAACACACATGGAAGACAAGCACCACAAAAATTAAAACAAAATAAAATAAACAAAATAAAAATAAACAAAATGGAGGAATTAAAAATTAGATTTTCTTTAAAAAATGAAAACAAACATATTCTAAATTCTACATAGAACTGTAAAGGGTCAAGAAGTGTCTAGATAATTCTAAAAAGGAAGAATTGAGGGTGTAGTGAAGTTAATGGGCTTTGTCTTACAGATATCAAGCCACTACTTTTAGGTGGTTGTTACACAGCAATAGATAACTTACACACCAAGGTTCTAGTCCTTGTTCTAGATTATAGATTCTGGTCATGATTCTGGTCCAGTAGTAGCTCAGTTTTCCTGGATGAGTTGTGTATTTGATTTAGATTTTATTTCTCTTTGTACAATTGTTATATTTAAGTAACTTCCAGATATAAACATGGAATTTATTACCCTAACTATATGATTTATTGTGGCCAAAAAATAATTTATAAACGTGTTAATAGAATCTAACTTAAATAGTAAATGACATTTTGAAATAACTACATGAAATACTATTTCTTTCCTAGGAAGTCACCTATGAAGGAAGATTGTAATTATTTCTAAAGAAGCAGTCCAGTCTCACACTGAAAAGAACAAGTTTCCCATCAACTAGTTTCCATTTATAAAAATCACAATTTTCTAAATAATAATATAATTTATTTAAATCATAAATATGACACCATCTTGCCAATAGTTGTATCAATGTTTTTTATACTCTGCTTATTTTTTTTATTACATTTATTTATTTATTTTTGGCTGCTTTGGGTCTTCATTGCTGTGCGCGGGCTTTCTCTAGTCATGACGAGCAGAGGATACTCTTTGTTGTGGTGTGCAGGCTTCTCACCATGGTGGCTTATCTTGTTCTGGAGCACAGGCTCTAGGTGCATGGGCTTCAGTAGTTGTGGCATGCAGGCTCAGTCGTTGTGGCACATGGACTTAGTTGCTACCCAGCATGTGGGATCTTCCCGGACCAGGGTTCGAACCTGTGTCCCCTGCATTAGCAGGCAGATTCTTAACCACTGCACCACCAGGGAAGTCCTTCATACTCTGCTTATGAAAGAAGTAGATTTCTCAGTCTTTGTTTCTATTTCTGTTGATATCCACCACAATTAACAGTGTACCTTAATTTAAATTAGAAAATAATTTTGAATCAGTAAAAAGTAAAGAGAGAGTAATGCAAAATCAAGCATGCCTATGTATTATGTTTAAATCTTTTCCTGTTACTAATACTTGTTTATGAGTTATTTTTAAAATCATATAAGCCATAAATATTTTCTAGAATCTGAAATATTGGGTAGGGCATAAAGTACTTTCAGTTTTTAAGTAAAAATAAAAGACACATTTTTCATTTTCACCAAGAACTTTATTGAACAACATATTCACCCTTTTGTTCCACTATCTTCTGCCATTTTTCAGGCAACTTCATAATTCCATCTTCCCAAAACTTTTTATCTTTTTGTACAAAGTACTTTTCCATGTGCCTTTTACAGTCTTCCAGGGAATTGAAAGTTTTTCCATTAAGAGAATTTTGTAAAGACCTAAATAAATGGAAATCCGAAGGTGCAATGGCTGGTGACTATGGTGGATGAATCAGAACTTCCCAGCCAAGCTGTAACAGTTTTTGCCTGGTCATCAAAGAAACATGTGGTCTTGCATTATCCTGATGGAAGATTATGCATTTCCTGTTGACTAATTCCTGACGCTTTTCATCAAGTGCTGCTTTCACTTGGTCTAATTGGGAGCAGTACTCATTGGAATTAATCATTTGGTTTTCTGGGAGGAGCTCATAACAGAGGACTCCCTTCCAATCCCACCATATACAAAACATCTCTTTCTTTGGATGAAGACTGGCCTTTGGTGTGGCTGGTGGTGGTGTATTTCGCTTGCCCCACGATCTCTTCCATTCCACATTATCGTACAGTATCCACTTTTCATTGCCCGTCACAATTTGTTTTTAAAAAGGGACGTTTTCATAACATTTCAGTAGAGAATCACATGCAGAAATATGGTCAAGAAGGTTTTTTTCGCTTAACTCACGTGAAACCCAAACATCAAAGTGATGAACATAACCAAGCAGGTGCAAATGATTTTCAGTGCTTGATTTGGATATTTTGAGTGTGTCGGCTGTCTTCTGCGTGGTATAAGGCTTATTGTTCTCAATTAATGTCTCGATTTGATCGCTGTCAACTTCAACTGGTCTGCCCGACCGTGGAGCATCGTCAAGTGAGAAATCTCCAGCATGAAACTTTGCAAACCATTTTTGACACATTCGATCAGTCACAGCACCTTCTCCACACACTGCACAAATCTTTTTTTTTGCATCTCAGTTGTGTTTTTACCTTTCTTGAAATAATAGAGCATAATATGCCAAAAATGTTGCTTTTTTCTTTCCATCTTCAATATTAAAATGGCTACACAAAAATTCACCAATTTTGATGTCTTTTTTTTAAATGCATGCTGATATGACAGCTGTCACAATACAATCTAACAAAATTGTTTTGAATGAAGTTAAAGACAACTAAGTGCTACTAGAGCCATCTTATGGAAAAAAACGAACGAAACTTTTGGTCAACCCAATATTAATTATGTTTTACGTTATAATTCTTATAACTAAATAATATAGATTGGGCTATAAAAAAGCTCCAGTGCTGTATAAATCTGTAGTGTGATTTTTCAGTTTTTTTCATTTTAATGATTATGAATGTGATGTGATTTATTAATATTTTCTTATTCAGTCTCTGTTGATAGTAGTGGTATGAATCTGTTAACTTAATATATCCAGGTAACACAAGAATGGAAACATCTTCTGTGTAAGTTAAACCTTTCTTTTGGCAATATTGGCATGGAGATCTTGCCAAAGAATTAAACACCCACAGTCTGCAGTAATCATCAATCATCTTTATTAAAATAATAGTGATATTGAGATTGAAACCTATAGCTATATTTAATTTGAGTTTATACCCTCTCTTAATTTATATCAATAATGCAAATTCTTAAAAGCTCTTCTTAATATATTTTTATTAATTCTCCTGATTATTTTTTAAAATGTACTGCACCTACTAGAGACCACGAATCCAAGCTGTTTACCTTAAAAGAGGAACAAAAACACAAACTGCATCTGTTTTCATGGAATCCACAGTATGTGAAAAAAGAAATAACTGCCAAAAACTAGAGAATGAAAAAAAGTGCTTGGACAGTTAACCAGCTAACTAAATGATTTCCTAAATATGACATTAAAATGTTGTAATTCATGCAACTCCTTGTACATTTTCTATGCTGCTAGAAGTATCCATGTTACAGTTTATATTTCATGGAAATAAATTGCTTGGCATTATAAAAACATAAAATATATGTAGCCTAAAACTGTTTTTACTTTTTTTGATATATAGATGATAGATAATAGATAGATAGATAGATAGATGACAGATGGATAATTAGGGTGCCTATATAATTTATCATTAAGTATGAGAATACATTATTTTTTTAAATCTCTCAGACTATTCTTATTTTTGTTTTTTTAAATTCTAAAATTGTATAAGTCAAATGGCAGTCCCTGGTGAAAAACTGAAGTCTCCTTCGAATAGGCATAGCACTTCAAAGTGTAGAAAAAACTTCTTCCCCAAAAATGTGGTTTTTCAAACTTTCCTCTCCATCCCAGTGACAAACTGGGAACATTCATCTGACACTATTGTCTTTTTCCTCTCCACGATGCTGGTTACAATTCACTTTAGGAAGACATGAAGGACTTTCCTTCAAAATAGCTGCAGTGAGAGAGGATTGTGCCTTTTATCTGTCTTTTTTTTTTTTTTTTTTTTTTTTTGCAAGATAAATGGAGCAGGTGTAAAGGAATTAATGAAGCAACTGCCAAATTGCAGGGGTCATTGGTGTGTTGAAAGCTATAAATTAGCCAGGTCTTGTGGGAAATTACCCTTTACCTCTATTGAGATTCTGCCATTTCTAAATTCAAGTTCAAGACAGGGGAAAAAGCAATTTGAAAATGGAAAAGAAAAGTGCTAGTTAACTTTCAATATTTGGGGTAATTCTAAGTGAAAAACACATACTGAAATATTTCTAAATATTAACTATATGGTGAAATCTACCAATACAAATATTGTTACATTTCAATTTATTCAGTAGAAGAAAATATAATTTGTGCTTTATTGAAACCATATTTCTTGTGTTAGAAGCATTTTTAAACTACTAGGAATACAATATAAACTGGTGGTTGCAAAGTTACTGATTTGCAGAACTCATGTTAAATCCAGTGTTTCTCAGGGACTAGTTATAGGGATTTAAAGAAATTTGAATTTAAATATGAAATCACATGATGTACAAATCTCATCTGCTGCCTCAGACTCTCTCATTGTTAAACAAAACATCAAAGGGAAAATGCTCTTTTTGAAACACGTTTGATAGAATACAAGCTAAAAGGAGAGAATATTAAAAAATCTTTTGAAATAGTGTTAATTTTTATTTATATTAATTTATTTAAAAGTCACAAAGAGCAAAACAAGAAACCTAATGTAGTTGTGATGCAAGAAAAATAATTTACTTGCACAACAGGCAGACTTGTAAATTATGTCAATTTTTATAAATACCCTGCTCTTAAAAGAATTTACAGCTTTTCAAATGTCCATAAATCCTTGTAAAGTAATTTAGAATAAAATCTTCACCAAATGAGGCAAGAATAGAAAATATGGTTTTGTCTGGAAAATAAGAAAAAATTAGTAAAAATAATGTATATATCAAATATGTCTTTAGTTAAATGTCAGATGTGTATAGCTTGATAATTACTTTTCTCAGTGTCATACTACCATTGTCTGTGCAAGTCCACTCTAGTTTTCTTTTCTTTTTCCTTCTTTTTTTTTACTGTTATCCACATTACTGTTCCCCTCTTCTCCAACCTATACACTACTTCCATGTGTTGGATAAACATCTTAGAACATATCTCTTTCATTAAAAAATACATAGTATAATTTTTTGCTTGTATAGTTTTAATTGTAGTTTATGATGTTGGAAAACATTTCCCATTCTTTTTTTGTTTTATTTTGTTTTGTTTTATCACTCAGCATTATGTATATAGCATTATGTAGCATTTATTCAGCATCATGTGATGTGTGTACCATTATGTTCTCCAGCCATGTTGGTACTTCTTATAAATTCATTGCTTATAATTGCTGAGCACGTTACTTTGTGTGCATTCATCACACTTTACCTATACTTTCCCCTATTGAAGAAACATGCCTGGTTTTCGATAACCAATTAGACAAAACTACACTGAAAGGAAAATCTCCATAAATGTTCTTTGTGGACCAAGGAAAACATTTCCATTTGTATATATGCAGAATGGAATGCTGGTTCCTAGGGTGAATATTTGCCTAATTTCATTATATTCTTCTGAGGTTGATCTCTGGAATGATTATATTGCCCTACAGACCCACAAACAATATATTAGACAATTGTTTCCCAAAGTATCAATGGACTTATCAGTTCTACAGATTTCCTCTTTATTCACTATCCCTAATTTTCTAATACTCACTTTGAGTGTATGGAGGAATACTTTTATATTCTAGAGGTTAATCCCTGTTCAGATTTAGGTGATGCAAACATCTTACACTTGTGTCTCTTATTCAGGATAGTTGTTCATTGAACAGAAATTCTTAGTTTTTATAATTTAGTCAAATGAATAGTTTTGCTTATGATATATTATATTGGGATTTGTTTAATACATCCATCTCTATCCTTAAGTAATAAATAAGTTCTCTGAATTTTCTTTGATTAAACAAGGAGTTTTCTCTTTTACATTTTGACCATTAAATTATTGGGGTATATTTTCTATGTAGCATAGCATAAATGTGTAGCTCTAGTTTTCTCTAAATGGTAACATTTTTTTTTCCAAATGATTCATTAGAAATTCATCCTTTTCCCACTGATGTGTGGTATCACTTTTATCATGTTACCATTTCTTATATGTACATGCATCTAGTACTAAACTTCCAATCCTGTGTCATTGTTTGCTCATTTCACTGTCAGGACTATATTGTTTTTCGCATATGCTTTTGTGGTAATCAGTTATGCATGGATCATTATACACTCAAAAATTTATGGGGTAAGTTGTTTGAGGCCATCAGTGAAGTCCTGCTATTATTATTATTATAGGGATTACATTTAATCTATTGAACAATGTGAAGTAAATAAAATATTATAATGTTAAATCATTTCATCAATGAAGAAAGTATAATTTTTCATTTACTCATCATCTATTTATAGCACTGAAGTTTCAAATTCTATCAATTCTGTCACCTTTGTATTGTCCTACACATACATTCTTTCTTTCCTAATTCTCTACTTAACATTTTAGACTCTTCAACGTCTGTCTTCTTGCTGCTTAGATTCCATATTTCACCATCATAAAACTCATTTACACACAACCACAATTACCTTGCCACAAACCACTATTTTCATAATGCAAGTCTGGAAAAGCCCAATTCATGTCCACAGTAGGGCTAACAAAGGTGGATAGTTAAGAAAATATAAAACCTTGTTGAGTAGTCTTTTGAATTTGGAAAGTCTAACATCAATTATGCCCTTGTCGATGCCTATCAGTTCTACTGTATTTCGACAAGTCCATTTCCTCTTTCATTTTCTTAATTCATACTTCTCTCTCCTTTTCAAATGCCTCCTAGAATCTCACTCTCAACTGATGACTTTGATTCTTATTTCACTGACAAAATTTAAAAGTATGAAAAAGAAAAACTTACACATGACCTCAGCCTTCCATTACCAGAGACATTTTTGTTAAATTACCCTCATTTCCCTGGACTCAACAATGGAGCTTATCAGGGTATCATCTTCAATCCTCTTCCAGTGCTCATGCTATAGATGATTTTAATTATGTGCTGGCTCTTTGCCAATTTAATGAGCTGCCAAGGTTTCTCCCTCTCCTGCAGATACACACATCCAGGTCCCTTATCAACACCTCCACTCAGACATCTAAACTATTTCTACAGCTTCACATGTCCAAACTGGAAGTCCCGATTTTTTCCCACAAAACCCAGCTCTATCTGCATTCTTCTTCTGAGTAAATTGCACTTTCATTCAGTCAGTTACTTAGGCTGTGGTAGAAGCTGCCAGCCTAACAAAACTTATTCCCTCTTCTAGGTAACATGTTCCAATTTCTGTGGTAGATGAGAGAATGTTACTAATTTTAGCCTTTAGACTGTGTGCTGAAGTGAATTATGCCACTTTAAGTTCTAGCTTAAAGATAAATATCACTTAGAATCCTCTGTGCTCCTTTGTGCTCTGATGGGTGGTATGCAGACAACCCCAGAGAGTGTGTAACACGGGGAGCCCTGTGATGGAAGGAGCTGGGATCCCTACTTCACTGCTTGAATGCAATTCTCCTGTCCAGAAAAATACATAGCAGATTGATACGTGTGCAGGAAATGTACAAATGCTAAGTCCTTGACATTTCAAGAGTTTATTGATTTCAGAAAATAGAATCATAATAGGCCCAAATATCTTGAACATCCAAGCTCTTCATATTGCTTATCCATCCATTAACCATATTCATAATTTGACCATCTTTTCAACTTCTCTGCACTTTTGTACATTTGCTTTAGCTATTCCTTCTGCTTAAAAGGCTTTTATCTCAAGATATATGCATAGCTTTCTCATCCATGCATTCAGGCACCTGTTCAAATTGTTGGATGAGCATATAACAGTGTATTTATCTATTTTATTGTTGTTATTTCTATTTCATGATATATGAACTCTTTTTAGTTTTAAGCTTTTATAAACAATGCATGTCATTGAGCATACTTGAAAACCTTCCAGTATAGTACTTACCTAAGTTATACATCCTGTGTCATAGTAAAATTGCTGGGCCATGACATATGAAATGGTCAAAATATGCCAGTTAGTGCCAATTTATCGTCCCACCAACAATGGATAAATGTTCCAGGAATTCAAACTCATTACCAAAATCAAAGTTGTCCATTAAAATTTTTTTAATTTTTAATTTTTTTCTGATAACCTAATGGATGGGCTTTAATTTTCAGTGCCTTGATCCCTAACACATTTTGACAACTTTTCATACATTTATAGACCATTTGTGCAATCTGTTTTGTCAGATGTCCATTCAAACCTTTAGTCTATTTTCTCTGTGTTTTTCTTTTTTATTGACTGTATGAATTACTTTTTTGTTAATTCTTTATGTGCTATATTGGTTGGAATTATTTCCCTTCTAATTGTGACTGTTTTTAATTTTTTTTCTCTCTCTTTTAGTAATGCATGTTAATGATCAGAAGTACTTAGGCAATCAAATTTTGTATTTTTCAGTTTTTGTGCTCTGATTAAAAAATCTCAGGTACTCCATTTTGATAAGATAGTTGTGTTGAAAAAACAAAGATAATAGTGTAATAAAAACCAAAAATCTTGTTTAAAACCACATAAGAGTAGTGACTCTTGGAAGTCTCATGAAAAGTTATTCATTTATGGAGATAACATTTACACTTCTATTTTTAAAATGTCTTTAGCAACTTTAAATGCCCCCTTTTTTTACCCTTAATGTTTAAGAATATTATCCCATTGTCTCTTGCCTTCCTGTTGCTTCTCTTAAGAAGTCAGTTATGTCTTATTGCTTATTTGGAGTAAAACATCTTTTACTTTTGCTATTTTTATGATTTTTAAAAGATCGTTGATTTTCAGGAATTTTGCTATGATATATCTAAGCATATTATTCTTTATACCTTGCAGTAAGTTCACTCGCCCTGAATCAGTTTCTTTCTCATATCAGTTCTCATCTATCACTTTTTTGAATTCCTCTATCTGGTTCTCTCTCTCTCTCTCTTTTTTTTTTTTTCACTTGCTTCTTCAGTTTGAGTATTTTACATTTTTTTTCTTTTAGTCTGTCAATTCTTTATTTTTCTGTGTTGATCTGCTCTTTTTTTTTTTCTTGTAAATATTGAATATAGTATTCATATCTTTTTTAAAATGTATGATGTTTCCATTTGCATTTTGGTACATATGTATCTATTTTATTCATTTGAAATGCTTCAAAGTATTTTATAGCATAGGTAGAGTATAATTTATCTAACCAACTCCCTAGGGATGGGTACTAGGAGCATTTCCTGTTTTTGTTATCAAAAACAATATTGTGAGATCCTTAGTAACTATTCCTTTTATTTCTGTGGGAAAAGTGAATAACTGGCCAAAGAGAATATGCATTTATCACTGTAAAATAACCTAGTAGATTCAATAAACAACTCATGATTGTTTTCCAAAATTTCTTGAAGACATTCATTTTTAGTTATTTTTCTGTAGTCAAAAATAAGTTACGTGAAATCTAAACCAAGGTATATATGGGGATAATTGTTTTAAATTTCAGTCTGCCTAAATAAAATAAGGGGGAACATTTATATTTTCAGGTACTGTGCTCTCTTTTAATAGTTTATTTTTGGTCTTTTTTTTAATTCTAGAGTTTTAAAGTTAAGATTACTAATAAGCGCATCAGTAGATGGAGTTCCCTAATGACAGATTTTTATTCATAATAATCTTTTTCCCAGGTCATTATACTAATTACATATCCTTTTCTTTCATTCAAATCTTTAGCAGCCTAAATAATACTTCCTAAGGAGACTGATTGACTATGAACAACTTGAACAGTAAGTTCTCAGCACAAGCATTTAATTTGACTTTAGTAAAAAATTTATAGTTTAAAAGGAATATAAATGGCAGCTATTTCAAATGCTTCCTCTTGCATCACTGTGCACATCAAGACTATGACTAATTCACATTTAACTGAATATTTGTAGGATGGTGATGTATTTTACACGCGAATAATTTCCACTTGATTATCAACTTGACAAGTAAATATTAGACCTAAAATTTTGACCTGCTCTTAATTCTGTACCTTTAGCTAATTCCAGACATTGATTTTTTTCATTCTACAAGTTGGTTATGATTATTCTAAAGATGTCAAATTTCTGATAAAATCCTCCTCCCTTTTATCTATTTTAGCCATCATTTCACCTGTTTTTTACTATATTAATCAAAGTTTTATTCATTTTTCTGCTAACTCCAAATTCTTGACAACTTGTATATTTGCTTTTATCGTTAATTTTCTCTAAAATATCTATCCTGTTTTGGTTTATTTGAATGTCTAGTAATTTTTATAATATGCTAAACTATGTATAATGCTACTGTAGAAAATCCAAAATTTTGTTTTTTTCACCAGATGAAATTCTCTTACTTTTTCTGTTATGCAGACAGTAGTAGAGTATTGTCATTTCAATCCAAATATGGACATCAATGGGTCAGTGCTGGACTGAAATTTGAAGATACTTGACATACTTCAACTTCATCCCTGTTCCTTGAGTATGGGTTCTTGGGCTTTTGATTGAGACTTTATCAGATTTCTGTGTCCTCACCCTACAGTATATTGATGGTTATCCTTGAACATTTTCCCGGTCTGTATCTTCAGTCTCCTATCCCAGCGCAGAGCAAATATCCTGGATATACCTGCAGGAAAAAACTAGCTCTATGCTTTGCTCCTTGAGCGCAGTGACAGACAATAAAGAACATTTTACTCTGTCTTTAAAAAGGCTGTAACTCTAGACCCTGCCCTCTTGATGAGCCCCAGAACTCAGATAGTATTCTGTGGTGAGATTTAGGCATGTGGTTGATAATCTGCAAGTCTTGAAATTTTGATTTCTAAAAGCTTTATCATTTTTTCTTTCCCTCAGCATAGTTTGTCTGCCTATGCTGATCCCAATCCTATGTCCAAACTCAGAATTGGAAAAGCATCAGCTTGTTATAGAAAATAAAAGCTGTGCTGGTGAACATCAGCTTAATTCAAACAAGTTCTAAACTCTCTTGAGTGAGATAAAAACTCTAAAATTAAATAAAAGCCATTAACATGTTGTGAAACCTATAGTCATTTAACTAAATTAGATAAATGAAAATGATCATTAACTTAGTTTCAGTTCAGCCCTGGATTTGGTATTAAATGAGTTGATACTAATTTTTTTTAGAAATATACATTTTCAAAACTTTCTTTGTTTGATATTTGTACATCAGTGACTGTGGGTCTGCTAGTCTTCCTACTCACCTTCTGATTAATAAATAAAAATCAAAATATTTTAATTCCATTCACCCTTTGTCAATGCATACACTATCATTGTTGTATATTTTAATTTCAGTTTAATTTCTTAAACCTCAAAATCATTATTAGTGTCAATTTACAAAGTGATTGCTTATGTTTCTGTATACAACTTTTTTCTCTATTTCTTCTTCAATCTGACCTTCTATCTGAAATAACTTTCCTTGTTTTATTTAATTTATTAATTCATTCATTTATATTCAATGAGATTTTGCTGGATACAAACTCTTACTGCTTTTCTTTGGTAAAAAAAAATGTCTATTTATCTAATATTATTAAAATATTTTCATTGAGGACAAAATTCTAGCTAGAAATTTATATATTTTTATATTTATATAAATTTATATATTTATATATTTTAAAGTTTCATTGTTTTCTGGATTTTATTTTTGATTTTGAGAAGTTAGTACAAATTATCTCTAAAGGTAAACTATTTTGTTTTCTCCCTTAAATCTTTATATATTCCTTTGAAGTGTCTTTAAACCTTTATATAGGTACTATTGACTACTCTACTTGGGACTTATAGATATACTTGTGTATTTGAATTGAAGTTCTTCATCTGTCCTGAAACAATTTTTTTCTTCTAGTTTTGCCTCTGTCCTAATCTCTCACTCTTCTTTCTCTAAATCCAAGTAGACAAACGTTAGACTTTCTCACTGACATTCCTTATAAGCTCACATTCATATTCTTATCTCCTTGTCTCAAGCAATTTGGGTCAAATCTTTATTTTTATATTTGAATTTTCTAATGAACTGGTTATTGATTCTCATATGAAATTGTTTTTACATTTTAATATTTGTAATTAATGTAATACTCTCATCTTTAAGATTTGACGAGAGAAACAGGAGAAGGAAGACTTTAGTTTTACCGGAAATTGATAACCCTCTTGTGCACCCTTCATTCCAGTCAGGGTCCAAGTTCCTAGAGCTTGGTGAAGGTTTATTAAATTCTCCCTTGAACTAGGCATAGGGTAGGCAAATATCTTTACAATCTATACTTGCTCCCTGGATCTCAACCCTTCTCAGCCTGAGTCCTTTTAAAAACACCTTACCACCAGCCCAGTGTTATTCGTATTAACTATCCATAAGAAAGTCATAAGAAGTTTTTGAATTATTTTTAGGCCTTTGCCCCTATTTTGCTTTTTCCAGACTTAGGCTGAAAAGGAGAAACCAGCAGCCCATGTCACTGTACCATATTGTCAGAAATTTTTTAAATCATATTTATGGAGCAAATTATATGCTACTTACCACAGGAAATGAAAAACAGTAAGTCAGATATGGTACTATAAATATGTTTTAATTCCATCTCTTAAAGAATCAATAGATGTTTGTGATAACTACTAAACAGAGGAGAAAAAATTTTATTTTAGAAACTTCTTTATCCTCTACCATTCTTTAAGTAAGTAATGCAAACCATTTTTGAAAACGTTTAGGTCTTCAAAAACTTCAATTGCAGAAAGGGATAATTACAGTGTAAATGTTTTAAGAATATATGAGGGCTTCCCTGGTGGCGCAGTGGTTGCGAATCTGCCTGCTAATGCAGGGGACACGGGTTCGAGCCCTAGTCTGGGAAGATCCCACATGCCGCAGAGCAGCTGGGCCCGTGAGCCACAATTACTGAGCCTGCGCGTCTGAAGCCTGTGCTCCACAACAAGAGAGGCCGCGATAGTGAGAGGCCCGCGCACCGCGATGAAGAGTGGCCCCCGCTTGCCACAACTAGAGAAAGCCCTCGCACAGAAACGAAGACCCAACACAGCCATAAATAAATTAATTAATTAAAAAAAAAAAAAAGTGGGACTCCTGATATTCATCCCACTTAAAAAAAAAAAGAATATATGATACCCATTTCACAACTTCTGTAGTCTTTTTATAAATGTTTAATAATTCTAAAATATATGTCATTAGGGATTATATTTCTATATGGTCCTTTATATTTATTTCATGTTAAGTTTCTATGTACTTCTCACATCAGTTACATTATCAAGTAGTGATTTAACTCTAGTGAATTATGCATGGCACAGCACTTGATTTGAAACAGTTTTTATTTGAATTAATAAATATATAAAAAAACTTGTTCTGTTATTCTCCAAAAGTAAGAAAATTCAGTGAAATAATAACACTACAAAATAATCATAGAAACTTTTCTGTATATCTTTCATGTCTTAAAATAAATGTTTAAATACATTCTCTATTAATTTAGAGTTATTCTTGAGATTTAAATATGAACTCAATATTATGACTTATTTAAATTTTATAGCCATGTCCATATATCATTTCATGGTTTGCATATTTCCAAATTCAAATATAATTTCTCTATGATTTTTACCTGAAATTGGAAGTATCCAAGCAGCAACACTCTTTATAGGGAATGATCCCTGAGAGAATTTTACAGATTTCATTTTGTTTTAAAAAGATAATATATACTAAGATTTCAGTTCCATATTATTTTCTTGATGAAGAAACTGTCCTTATTCAATGATGCAGAAATTATTTAGTTTCCTCTTAAATTCATAGATTCCTGTTGAAATATAAATGAATTGGATCTAGTCTGAGAAGATTAATATCCATATTTTCATTTTTAATATATGTGCTCTTTCCTTATTAATCTGTTCTTGTTTTTCAGCAGATACCTGCGTGAATACTAAGTGGACACCTTTTGTCTTAATAGTATTTATAGCCTCTAATGACAGGTCAGGCTAGAGTATCTAATAAAACAACCTAATAAAAGGGTTATTAAAGTATGTGACTAAGACACTAATAAGTATTTTTTCTTAAAGGGAGGTACTGTTGAATAAGGGGGAAAAAGTGTAAGAAACATTGTGTTAAAATGAAGTAGATTTCTTTTTGCAAGAGAGCTAAAATATTCTAATTTTTAAATGGATATGGAACATTTCCAATTGGAAGTGCTCGATTTAATATTTTTCTAAACTTATTTGCAACATTTCATAGGACTAGCTCTAGTGCATTCTTTGAGAAATGCTAATGTAATGGAAAAAAGGTTTTAGGAAAATGTGGTATTCACCAATAATAAATAAGTAAAAAAGTAAAGATAAATATACTGATATATTTTAATGTAAAGAGCAATTATTTTCTGTTATGAAATGTGGACAGCAAATTGGAGGCTCTGATACCAAATCATCATTGGCATCATGATTTATGGAAGGAATTGTGAGTCAGACTGACAGATAATTTGGGCCATCAGGAAAATAATAATTATAATAAATACACTCAGTTAGATTTTTCTATGCTTTTTAATGTACATGTGTACTTAAGAACCTCATAGGAATGCAGTTAAAAATAAAGAGTCCCACATTTTGCTTGGGAACGTTAGGGTAGAATTCAGGCATCTGTACTTTCAAGTTTCTAGGGGATTCAAAGGATGAACAAAGTTTGAGAACTAATGGTCAAGATGAAGAGTGGGAAAACTACTGCCCATGGGTCACATCTGGCCCACAGCCTGTTTTAAGTTAGAATGGTTTTTCCATTGGTAAGGTGTTGTGCAAAAACTAAATAAATAAAAGAGAAGTGTATGTGACAGAAACTATCTATATGCAGCCCACAGAGCCTGAAACATTTATTCTTTGGCCCACTACCAACCAAATTTCTTCCCTCTGGTCTAGATTATTTTTTAAATATCAGGTTTATTGAGATATAATTTACGTAACATAAATTCATTCTTTTAAAGTATACAACATGTTGTATATTCACAAAATTGTGCATCGTCATCACTGTCTAATTTTAGAACATTGTCGTTGCCCCCAAAAGAAATCTCATACCCATTAGCAGTCACTCCCCATCCCTCCCTACATCCATTCCCTGGCAATCACCCATCTACTTTCTGACTCTATAGACCGGCCTTTTCTGGACACTTCATATAAATGCCATGATGCAATATGTATACTTTTGTGACAGGCTTCTTTCAATTAGCATAATGATTTTAAGGTTCTTCCATGTTGCTGAATGTATCCTTATTACTTTTGTTTTATTATTAAATAATATTACATTGTGTAGGTATGCTATATCTTATCTGTTTATTGGTTGATGGACATTTGGATTGTTTCAACTTTTTAGCTATTTTGAATAGTTGAGCTATAAATATTCATGTAGAACTTTTTGTATGGATGTGTTTTTGTCTTTTTTCTTTTTTCTTTTTTCAATTTTTTGTGATATATATAAAACTATATATATCCATATCTATATCTATCTATCTATATATCTATATCTATATATATATATATAATCTGGTAACTTTATATTTAACACTTTGAGGAACTGCCAAACTATCTTCCAAAGTGGCTGAACCATTTTGGTGTCTAATCCATTTCACTTGCAATGTATTTTCCACATTATCCTCAACACTTTTTCCTGTCTGTCTTATTTTTGCCATGCTACTATATATGAAGTGGTATCTTGTGGTTTTAATTTGCATTTCCATGACGACTACTGATGCTGAGCATTTTTTTCATGTGCTATTGGCCTTTTGTATATCTTAATTGTAGAGATGTCTATTCAAATCTTTAACCCACTTTTAAATTGAGTTTTATTCTTTTGTGTTTTTGAGTTGTTCTTTATATATATGCTTTATGTATTCTGGAGACAAGTCCTTTCTCAGATAAATGATTTGTAAATATTTTATCTCATTCTGTGAATTGTCTTTTAACTTTCTTGATGGTGTCCTTTGTAGGATAAAAGCTTTAATTTTGAAGAAGTCTAGTTTATCTCTTTTTTTCTTTTGTCTTGCTTTTGGTGTCATATCTAAGAAAATGTTATTTAATCCTAAATCAGGAAGTTTCCTCCTGTAGTTTGTTCTAAGATTTTTATAGGTTTAGGTTTTACATTTAGGTCTATGATACATTTTGAGTTAATTTTATGTATGGTATGAGGTAAAGGTCCAGCTTCATTCTTTTGCATGCAGATATCCAGTTTACCTGACACCACTTAGGGTCTGAATCCTTTTTAAGAAATGTGAAGTTACAATCTGAGACTATTAGATTTCAAAACTCACAAAATTTTTTGTATATAAACACATTTTATTATTTAGCATAAATAGCAGTCTTTAGTCTAGGTATGTTAGTATATTTCATAATAATTGGGTCAGAAATACCACCTAGTTAATCCACACTTGATAATGTACCAATGTTTCTTATAACAAACTCATTTGAAAGTTTCTCTGCTGTGACTAATCTAAACAAAAACAAAAATGCCTACAAAAGTATATATCAAAGTTACTGCATGTATATATGACAAAGTTACAGGCACAGTAGGAAATGTCTAAAAATGTGGCAACTATTGTGCATGTACTAAGGGTAAACTTCAGCTTCTCTTAGTAAAAATAATAGAATTCCAAAACAAGCAACAATCAAAATATACATATTCTATTTGGGCAAAGAAAAATAGTACCTGATGTAAAGAATTTTATTGTTGCCATGTTCTTAGTCTTTCTTTCCACTACTCACATATAATTTGATATATTTCTACTGTTGATCACATTTCCTATTTGAAATGTCTTGCTACTGCTTGTGGTTCATTAGTGACCTTATATTCTATACAAACTTATTATGTGTTAGCTTTTTCTAGATTAGCTTGATAGTTTGAGTTTATTATTAAATACAACCACATCACAGCACCAAGCTTAATGGTTTGAATTGCAGTTTATACAAAGAAAGTTAAGAGCTTTTATTTGCTGTTTAATACCATGCCTTGTATTATTTTCTCCACATGCTAGGGGCTTACGTAGTTTATTAAGAATTTATAAAAGGATTGTTGAAACCCCACTGTGTGAAATTATTGCTTTTTGGAAGAAAACATTTGAAAGATTTCACTCAATATAAATGTTAGTTTGGTATAATTTCTCTTGTACTGAAAAGTCACTCTTTGTGGTAAAATAATTATTTCAATTTAGTGATTCTATTTTATGTATCATGACAACAAGGTTTAAATAAATGTAACAATTTTCAAAATAACCTAGTGATTTGTTAATATACTACTTATAATGTGCAAAGTATGTAATATATCCAAGGTGGCAGCTAAAAAGGGGGAAATCTGAATCACAGATATAAAGAACAAACTAGTGGTTACCAGTGGGGAGAGGGTAAGGGAGATGGGCAATACAGGGGTAAGAGAGTAAGAGGTACAAGAATTATGGATAAAGTAAGCCACAGGATATATTGTACAACACAGGGAATATAGACAATACTTTATAATAACTATAAATAGAGTATAACCTTTAAAAATGGGACTCGCTATATTGTATCCCTGTAGCTTATATAAAAGTATACACCAACTATACCTCAATAAAAACTAATTTTTAAAAGGGGGGATATCTTATTGTGAACGGAGGCTGACAAAGTCTAAATTCTAAATTGCTGCATCAGAAGGTGATGGTGAAAAATGAAAAACCAGAGAAAGCTAATTTATCTGGTATTCTATGTAGCAAAAGCTATGTCATTTTCCAATCTCTAATGAAACACACACACACACACTAAGCACAAGCACCAGTGTTACTGAAGCATAATATCTCCATGATCATTGTGACTATATTTGGCTTCGGAATAAATTTAATGCCAGAATATATCATCACCTGAGATGCACACCATATCAAAGCTGTAAGACAGGAACAGAGCCAGAGCCTGAGCTCAGAGACAATGCCCTGGGAATTATCATTTAGATTCCTGTGCATCCCAAAGCAGCTACAAAAAACATGAAACGAGTGAGGAAACAGAGCATCTCTGTCATTGATGTCTGGCCAAATATCATTTGGGCAAAATGCAAATCAGCAATGCACAAAAAATTCTGAAATTCTAAATACTATTGAAAGACAGGCAATCAATGAAAGACGATTAAAAAAAGAAACTAAGAGAAAAATACCACTTCTTATGTTTTGCCTTTTAAGTGTCCCTCAAAACGATCCCAAAACATATCAACAGAATGATAATCACCATTTTAATCTAAGTCATTACTCTTAGCACAGGTTGTTGTGCAATATTCTAGTTCTGTTCCTGTGCATCAGCTATGAAAATACTTGTGTAGATTTATATAAATAGATCCATTTATGTGTTTACCTTCATATCTAGCAATTCCACTATGGATAATTAATTAGCTGCTTTATATTGTTTTATTGCTTAAAAACAGCAATGAATACTTTATATATATATATGTGCAGTAACAATGTTTCTTAAAAGGGAATAATTTAGAAAGGGATATCTGTGTTCTGCCATGTTAGGTGAGCCAACACGGGTTGTGAAAGAATTCACAGAAATATTAACAAGGGAAGAAAAGAAAGTTTTTATTCACTTTCCAAGGGAAGAAAGGGGCCAGATGCATAGAGTGGCATCGGCACCTAAGGGTGTAGGTGTGAGTCTTTTATTGGGCTTCAAAGGGCAAGTTGCAGGAAAAAGGGGTGGATTTATGTCTGTTCTTGTCCTCAGCAGTACCCGGGCTGGCTGTGTCTCTATAGGACGTGGTTTTTTGGAGAATAGACTTGCAGTCTTCAGTAACTTACCAGTTCTTGGGTGTCTGAAAGAGACTTAATAGGGATCCTTGACAGATGTTACTCCATTTTGAATCATGTTAGGTGGGTTTACATGTCATTAAATCAATTGCTAAATCTCTCCATTATAGGAGTTTTGGAATGTTTAAATGTTAAATGTTTGCTCCGGAAAACTAGGGTGCCTGAAATACTCTAACCTCCATGATTAGTGAAACAAAAAGGAATTTCACTTTGTAAAACTGAAAAAAATATCAAGGTATGATATCTATCTCAAATGTGAGATATTTTAGATTCTCTTTTAATTGACATAAAGTGTGTGTGTGTATGTCTGTTTGAAAAAGAAGAGAAAATCATTTTTCATAACATCTTTATTGGAGTAAAATTGCTTTACAATGGTGTGTTAGTTTCTGCTTTATAACAAAGTAAATCAGCTATACATATACATATATTCCCATATTTCCTTCCTCTTGCATCTCCCTCGACACTCCCTATCCCACCCCTCTAGGTGGTCACAAAGCACCGAGCTGATCTCCCTGTGCTATGCGGCTGCTTCCCACTATCTATTTTACATTTGGTAGTGTATATATGTCCATACCACTCTCTCACTTCATCCCAGCTTAGCGTTCCCCTTCCTTGTGTCCTCAAGTCCATTTTCTATGTCTCCGTCTTTATTCCTGTCCTGCCACTAGGCTCATCAGTAACTTTTTTTTTTTTTTTTTTTAGATTCCATATATATATGGGTTAGCATACGGTATTTGTTTCTCTCCTTCTGACGTACTTCACTCTGTAGGACAGACTCTAGGTCCATCCACCTCACTACAAATGACTCAATTTCATTTCTTTTTATGGCTGAGTAATATTCCATTGTATATATGTGCAACATCTTCTTTATCCATTCATCTGTCGATGGACACTTAGGTTGCTTCCATGTCCTGGCTATTGTAAATAGAGCTGCAATGAACATTGTGGTACATGACTCTTTTTGAACTATGGTTTTCTCAGGGTTTATGCTCACTAGTGGAATTGCTGGGTCCTGTGGTACTTCTATTTTTAGTTTTTTAAGGAACCTCCATACTGTTCTCCATAGTCGCTGTATCAGTATACATTCCCACCAACAGTGCAAGAGGGTTCCCTTTTCTCCACACCCTCTCCAGCATTTATTCTTTGTAGATTTTTTGATGATGGCCATTTGGACTGCCGTGAGTTGGTACCTCATTGTAGTTTTGATTTGCATTTCTCTAATGATTAGTGATGTTGAGCATCCTTTCATGTGTTTGTTGGCAATCTGTGTATCTTCTTTGGACAAATGTCTATTTAGGTCTTTTGCCCATTTTTGGATTGGGTTGTTTGTTTTTTTGATATTGAGCTGCATGAGCTGCTTGTATATTTTAGAGATTAATCCTTTGTCAGTTGCTTCATTTGCAAATATCTTCTCCCATTCTGAGGGTTGTCTTTTCGTCTTGTTTTAGGCTTCCTTTCCTGTGCAAAAGCTTTTGAGTTTCATTAGGTCCCATTTGTTTATTTTTGTTTTTATTTCCATTTCTCTAGGAGCTGGGTCAAAAAGGATCTTGCTGTGATTTATGTCATAGAGTGTTCTGCCTATGTTTTCCTCTAAGAGTTTGATAGTGTCTGGCCTCACATTTAGGTCTTTAATCCATTTTGAGTTTATTTTTGTGTATGGTGTTAGGAAGTGTTCTAATTTCATTCTTTTACCTGTAGCTGTCCGGTTTTCTCAGCATGACTTATTGAAGAGACTGTCTTTTCTCCATTGTATAATCTTGCCTCCTTTATCAAAGATAAGGTGACGAAGAAATTAAAGATGATAAAAATAGAAGGAGAGATATACCATGTTCTTGGATTGGAAGAATCAACATTGTGAAAATGACTACACTACCCAAAGCAATCTACAGATTCAATGCAATCCTTATCAAACTACCACTGGCATTTTTCACAGAACTAGAAGAAAAAAATTTCACAATGTGTATGGAAACACAAAAGACCCCGAATAGCCCAAGCAATCTTGAGAAAGAAAAACAGAGTTGGAAGAATCAGGCTCCCTGACTTCAGACTATACTACAAAGCTACAGTCATCAAGACAGTATGGTACTGGCACAAAAACAGAAATATAGATCAGTGGAACAGGATAGAAAGCACAGAGATAAACCCATGCACATATGGTCACCTTATTTTACCATACGACCCAGCAATCCCACTACTGGACAGATACCCTGAGAAAACAATAATTCAAAAAGAGTCATGTACCACAATGTTCATTGCAGCTCTATTTACAATAGCCAGGACATGGAAGCAACCTAAGTGTCCATCGACAGAGAATGGATAAAGAAGATATTGCACATATATACAATGGAATATTACTCAGCCATAAAAAGAAACAAAATTGAGTTATTTTTAGTGAGGTGGATGGACCTAGAGTCTGTCATACAGAGTGAAGTAAGTCAGAAAGAGAAAAACAAATACCATATGCTAACACATATATATGGAATCTAAAAAAAAAAAAAAAAGGTCATGAAGAACCCAGGGGCAGAGTGAGAATAAAGATGCAGACCTACTAGAGAATGGACTTGAGGACATGGGGAGGGGGAAGGGTAAGCTGGGACAAAGTGAGAGAGTGACATGGACATATATACACTACCAAATGTAAAACCGATAGCTAGTGGGAAGCAGCCGCATAGCACAGGGAGATCAGCTCGGTGCTTTGGAACCACCTAGAGGGGTGGGATAGAGAGGGTAGGATGCAGGGAGATGCAAGAGGGAAGAAATATGGGGATATATGTATATGTATAGCTGATTTACTTTGTTATAAAGCAGAAATTAACACACCATTGTAAAGCAATTATACTCCAATAAAGATGTAAAAAAAAAAACAAAGATAAGGTGACCGTATGTGCATGGGTTTATCTCTGGGCTTTCTATCCTGTTCCACTGATCTATATTTCTATTTTTGTGCCAGTACCATACTGTCTTGATTACTGTAGCTTGGTAGTATAGTCTGAAGTCACAGAGCCTGATTCCTCCAGCTCCGGTTTTCGTTCTCAAGATTGCTTTGGCTATTCGGTGTCTTTTTTGTTTCCATTCAAATTGTGTAAATTTTTGTTCTAGTTCTGTGAAAAATGCCAGTGGTAGTTTGATAGGGATTGCATTGAATCCGTAGATTGCTTTGGGTAGTATAATCATTTTCACAATGTTGATTCTTCCAATCCAAGAACATGGTATATATATCTCTCCATCTGTTTGTATCATCTTTAATTTCTTTTATCAGTGTCTTATGGTTTTCTGCATACAGGTCTTTTGTCTCCTTAGGTAGTTTTATTCCAAGGTATTTTATTCTCTTTGTTGCAATGGTAAATGGGAGTGTTTCCTTAATTTCTTTTTGCCCTTCCTGGACTTGATTGACTATTTCCTTTCCCATATTAGGGAAGTTTTCAACTATAATCTCTTCAAATATTTTCTCAATCACTTTTTTTATCTCTTCTTCTTCTGGGACCCCTATAATTCGAATATTGGTGCGTTTAATGTTATCCCAGAGGTCTCTGAGACTGTCCTCAATTCTTTTCATTCTTTTTTCTTTATTCTGCTCTGCAGTAGTTATTTCCACTATTTTATCTTCCAGGTCACTTATCCGTTCTTCTGCCTCAGTTATTCTGCTATTGATTCCTTCTAGAGAATTTTTAATTTCATTTATTGTGTTGTTCATCATTGTTTGTTTGCTCTTTAGTTCTTCTAGGTCCTTGTAAAACTTTTCTTATATTTTCTCCATTCTATTTCCAAGATTTTGGATCATCTTTACTATCATTGCTCTGAATTCTTTTTCAGGTAGACTACCTATTTCCTCTGTATTTGTTTGGTCTGGTGGGTTTTACCTTGCTCCTTCATCTGCTGTGTGTTTCTCTATTCTCATTTTGCTTAACTTACTGTGTTTCAGGTCTCTTTTTCACAGGCTGCAGGTTGGCAGTTCCCGTTGCTTTTGGTGTCTGCCCCCAGTGGCTAAGGTTGGTTCAGTGGGTTGTTTAGGCTTCTTAGTGGAGGGGACTGGTGCCTGTGTTCTGGTCAGTGGGGCTGGATCTAGTCTTTCTGGTGGGCAAGACCACATCCGGGTTTGTGTGTTTTGTGGTGCCTGTGACCTTATTATGATTTTAGGCAGACCCTCTGCTAATGGGTGGGGTTGTGTTCCTGTCTTGCTAGTTGTTTGGCATAGGGTTTCTAGCACTGTAGTTTGCTGGTCATTGAGTGGCACTGGGTCTTAGCATTGCAATGGAGATCTCTGGGAGAACTTTCACTGTTTGATGTTACGTGGGGCCGGGAGGTCTCTGGTGGATCAATGTCCTGAACTCGGCTCTCCCACTGAAGAGGCTCAGTCCTGACACCCAGCTAGAGCATCAAGACCCTGTCAGCCACACGGCTCAGAAGAAAAGGGAGAAAAATAAAGAAAGAAAGAAAAAAATAATAAAATAAAATAAAGTTATTAAAATAAAAATTTTTCAAATATTATTAAAAAAATAAAAAGGTAATAAAAAAAAGAAAGAAAGAAAGAAGAGAGCAACCAAGCCAATAAACAAATCCATCAATGATAACAAGAGCTAAAAAGTATACTTAAAACAAACAAAAAAAAGGGCAGACAGGACCCTAGGACAAATGGTAAAAGCAAAGCTAAACAGACAAAAATCACACAGGAAGCATACACATACACACTCACAAAAAGAGAAAAAGGAAAAAATATATCCATATAAAAAAAGAAGGAAGAGAGAAATCAAATCAATAAACAAATCTACCAATGGTAATAAGCTCTAAATATGAAACTAAGATTAACAGAAAACCAGAAACAAATTAGATGCAGAAAGAAAACCCCAAGTCTACAGTTGCTCCCAAAGTCCACTGCCTCAATTTTGGCATGATTCATTGTCTATGCAGGTATTCCACAGATGCAGGGTACATCAAGTTGATTGTGGAGATTTAATCTGCTGCTCCTGAGGATGCTGGGAGAGATTTCCCTTTCTCTTCTTTGTTCGCACAGCTCCTGCTGTTTACTTTTGGGTTTGGCCCTGCCTCTGCATGTAGGTGGCCCTCTGGTGTCTGTACTTCACCCAGACAGGATGGGGTTAAAATAGCAGCTGATTCGGGGGCTCTGGCTCACTCGGGGGCGGGAGGGGGGAATGGAATGTGGGGTGAGCCTGTGGTGGCAGAGGCCAGTGTGACATTGCAACAGCCTGAGGCGCACTGTGGGTTCTCCCGGGGAATTTGTCCCTGGATCACGGGACCCTGGCAGTGGCGGGCTGCACAGGCTCCCAGGAGGGGAGGTGTGGACAGTGACCTGTGCTTTCACACAGGCTTTTTGGTGGCAGCAGCAGCAGCCTTAGCATTTCATGCCCGCCTCTGGTGTCCGCGCTGATAGCCATGGCTTGCGCCCATCTCTGGAGCTCATTTAGGTGGTGCTCTGAATCTCCTCTCCTTGTGCACCCCGAAACAATGGTCTCTTGTCTCTTAGGCAGTTCCAGACTTTTTCCTGGACTCCCTGCCAGCTAGCTGTGGCACGCTAGCCCCCTTCAGGCTGTGTTCATGCAGCCAAACCCAGTCCTCTCCCTGGGATCTGACCTCCGAAGCCCGAACCTCAGCTCCCAGCCCCCACCCACCCTGGTGGGTGAGCAGACAAGCCTCTCAGGCTGGTGAGTGCTGATTGGCACTGATCCCCTGTGAAGGAATCTCTGTGCTTTGCCCTCTGCACCCCTGTTGCTGTGCTCTCCTCCGTGGCTCTGAAGCTTCCCCCCCCCACCCCCCATTTCCACCAGTGGAGGGGCTTCCTAGTGTGTGGAAACCCTTCCTCCTTCACAGCTCCCTCCCAGAAGTGCAGGTTCTGTCCCTATTCCTTTGTCTGTTTTTTCTCTTTTCTTTAGTACATGGGGAGTTTCTTGCCTTTAGGGAAGTCTGAGGTCTTCCACCAGTGTTCAGTAGGTGTCCTGTAGGAATTGTTCCACATGCAGATGTATTTCTGATGTATTTGTGGGGAGGAAGGTGATCTCCACATCTTACTCCTCCACCATCTTGAAGGTCCCCCCAAGAAAATCATGTTGAAAAATTGGGGGCACATATTTTTTTCTTCAGAGGCTTAATATTTTGTCTCTTCCCAGACATTATTTTTGTTCTATTGAAAGTGCTTCCTCCAAAATGAAATATCACTTGCTTTGAAACACAAAATAAAAACTAGTTGGAAGTCAATTAGCAGTAGAATAATCACTTTGACCAGATATGTTTTCATAATTAGCACATGGCAAGATACATGTGCTAATTATGTACCTTTTATCCTTCCTGTGAAGAAGAAAATTTCTACCTTCTGGTTTTGTCTTTCTTCAGGTCAAGAATACATGACAAATAGACACTTATCTGTATTGAGATGATAAATATAGTGTAATTATCTATTCTGCTTTTATGTGATTGACTGGATGAGCCATTGATAATTCCAAATAATTCCAGCTATCATTAAGAGAGTGTGTTATTCCATATTTTATTTAGTTAAATAATTCCAATAAAACCAATAAATGGTCTTCTATTAAAATCACCATCTGGATAGTGGCATTAAAAATTGAGAGAATTATTCTACAAGGGTTTGAAAAAATTAGTCTAAAATTTCTTAAATTAAATTTCAAAACTGAAAGGATAAAAATGGGCTTTATTTATGTAAGTCACAGGATGTTTGAAAATAAAATTAACAAGTTAATATTTGCATCTGGATTCTTGACTATAAAAAAAAAAAAAAAAGGCATGGTGCTTCCACTATTTTAAAATTAAAGAGTAGCAATTTGTGGAAGTAGAAACTCCTGACATGGAACTAATCAGAGTGTCTCCATGTGGCCTGAGAACAAGTCTTATTGATAAGGTCTAATGCAGCTCAAGGTAGATACAAAATTGTGAGTTGTGGTCAGCCCTCCAGAGACACATGTTCAAAGGTGATTCTTTTTTCCAGTGGTCAGTGTAATAGAAATAGGCATATGGCTCCTTGATTCAAACTAAGGGAAGTCAGCTGGGAGAATTTTGGGAAATGTTTCTTAACTAACTAAGGTTAAAAGGTATAAAAATCTTTTTTCTTTGCTGTATGCAAATCTATGTTCACACAATGACTGGAAATGCAGAGCCACAGTTTAACAAGTAAAGAACATAAGAGGGTAAACTCACAAAAATAGGGCATCTTCTCTACCACTCCTTAGATCTGACATAAGCTTTGCTTTCCTAGCTAAAAAATTTTATTCATTCATAATGGTGGTTCTAACCAAAGGCTTTACAAGTAACCAAGCTGGATAAAATTTGGTAATCCCAGTATTTTTCATACAAACAGTGAAAAGTGTGATGAGGGACTTTTCTAAGTCTTTTGTATTTTTATATGGAGAAAAAAAAGTTATGTAAAGAGCAAAAACATAAGAATAATAAGTTGTTTTGAATATATAATAATTTTATAAGTGGAGGAATAGATAGGAATACTTATAGTAGAAAAATCTTTAATAGGAACATGTAAATATTTCTGAGAATATGTTATTTTATAATGAAATACTGACTGATTCAATTACGAATTCACATGAATCGCTTCTGAAGAGTTTTAAAAATAATTTTTAACACCAACATGTCATATTCAATTCTTGAATTCTTTGTACAAAATTTGGCTGTTGATCTTGCAGAGTTACTAATAAGAAATATAATCAACACGTTTTTAGTATGTATTGAATCAAAAGTTGCTAATCTATACTAGATATTCATTAGCATTTTTTGTCAATTTTATTACTACCATAAATATAAAGTGGTAATTACCTTGATTTATGGAGAAAAGAACATTATATAATAACTTTTTTAATATTTGAAAATCAAATAAAAAGTTAAATCCAGTTTGAAAATTAAAGAATGTCCTATAAAGCACAGCAGTATTAGTAATGACAGGATATTTATAGCATATTTAATGGATACCTAGCTTTGAATTTTTTTCTTCAATCACATAATTTCTCTATAAAATAGTCAACAAAATTTTGAGAAGTCCTATAGCAATTGGGAATTTTTCCAATGAAGAAAAATATTCATGGCAATGATAAAAATGTATTACATTTGGAGAGATTGGTTCAAGATGGCAGAGTAGAAGGACGTGCCCTCACTCCCTCTTGTGAGAGCACCAGAATCACAACTAACTGCTGAACAATCATCGACAGGAAGACACTGGAACTCACCAAAAAAGATACCCCACAGCCAAAGACACAGGAGAATCCACAATGAGACAGTAGGAGGGGCGCAATCACAATAAAATCAAATTCGATAACTGCTGGGTGGGTGACTCACAAACTGGAGAACACATATACCACAGAAGTCCACCCACTGGAGTGAAGGTTCTGAGCCCCACGTCTGGCTTCCCAACCGGGGGTCCGGCACAGCAGGAGGAATTCCTAGAGAATCAGACTTTGAAGGCTAGCGGGATTTGATTGTAGGACTTCAACAGGACTGGGGGAAACAGAGACTCCACTCTTGGAGGGTACACACATAGTAGTGTGTGCATCGGGACACAGGGAAAGGAACAGTGACCCCATAGGCGACTGAACCAGACCTACCTGCTAGTGTTGGAGGGTCTCCGGCCGAGGCGGGGGGTGGCTGTGGCTCACCATGGGGACAAGGACACTGGCAGCAGAAGTTCTGGGAAGCACTCCTTGGCATGAGCCCTCCCGGAGTCTGCCATTAGCCCCACCAAAGAGTCCAGGTAGGCTCCAGTGTTGGGTAGCCTCAGGTCAAACAACCAAAAGGGAGGGAACAAAGCCCCACCCATCAGCAAACAAGCAGATTAAAGTTTTACTGAGCTCTGCCCACCAGAGCAACAGCCAGCTCTACCCATCACCAGTCCCTCCAATCAGGAAAGTTGCACAAGCCTCTTAGATAGCCTCATTCACCAGAGGGCAGACAGCAGAAGCAAGAACTACAATCCTGCAGCCTGTGAGGGAAAAAAAACACATTCACAGAAAGACAAGACGAAAAGGCAGAGGGCTATGTATCAGATAAAGGAACAAGATAAAACCCCAGAAAAACAAATAAATGAAGTAGAGATAGGCAACCTTCCAGAAAAAGAATTCAGAATAATGAGAGTGAAGATGATCCAGGACCTCTGAAAAAAAATGGAGGCAAAGATCGAGAAGATACAAGCAATGTTTAACAAAGACCTAGAAGAATTAAAGAACAAACAAACAGAGATGAACAATACAATGACTGAAATGAAAAATACACTAGAAGGAACCAATAGCACAAGATTGAGGCAGAAGAATGGATAAGTGACCTGGAAGACAGAAAGCTGGAATTCACTGCTGCAGAACAGAATAAAGAAAAAAATAATGAAAAGAAATGAAGACAGCCTAAGAGACGGCTGGGACAACATTAAAAGCAACAACATTCACATTATAGGGGTCCCAGAAGGAGAAGAGAGAGGAAAGGACCCAAGAAAATATTTGAAGAGATTATAGTCAAAACTTCCCTAACGTGGAAAAAGAAATAGTCACCCAAGTCCAGGAAGCACAGAGAGTCCCATACAGGATAAAACCAAGGAGAAACATGCTGAGACACATAGTAACCAAACTGGAAAAATTAAAGACAAAGAAAAATTATTGAAAGCAGCAAGGGAAAAATGACAAATAATATACAAGGGAACTCCCATAAGGTTAACAGCTGATTTCTCAGCAGAAACTCTACAAGTCAGAAGAGAGTGGCATGACATATTTAAAGTGATGAAAGGGAAAAACCTACAACCAAGATTACTCTACTGTGCAAGGAACTCATTCAGATTCGATGGAGAAATCAAAAGCTTTACAGACAAGCAAAAGCTAAGAGAATTCAGCACCACCAAACCAGCTCTACAACAAATGCTAAAGGAACTTCTCTAAGTGGGAAACACAAGACAAAAAAATGACCTATAAAAAACAAACCCAAAACAATTAAGAAAATGTTAATAGGAACATACATATCGATAATTACCTTAAACGTGAATGGATTAAATGCTCCAACCAAAAGACACAGGCTCGCTGAATGGATACAAAAACAAGACCCATATATATGCTGTCTACAAGAGACACACTTCAGAACTAGGGACACATACAGACTGAAAGTGAGGGGATGGAAAAAGACATTCCCTGCAAATGGAAATCAAAAGAAAGCTGGAGTAGCAATACTCATATCAGATAAAATAGACTTTAAAATGAAGAATGTTACAAGAGACAATGAAGGACATTATGTAATTATCAAGGGGTCGATCCAAGAAGAAGATATAACAATTATAAATATATATGCACCCAACATAGGAGCACCTCAATACATAAGGCAACTGCTTACAGCTATAAAAGAGGAAATCGACAGTAACAAATTAATAGTGGGGGACTTTAAAACCTCACTTACACCAATGGACAGATCATCCAAAATGAAAATTAATAAGGAAACACAAGCTTTAAATGACACAATAGACCAGATAGATTTAATTGATATTTATAGGACATTCCATCAAAAACAGTGGATTACACTTTCTTCTCAAGTGCACACGGAACATTCTCCAGGATAGATCACATCTTGGGTCACAAATCAAGCCTCAGTAAATTTAAGAAAATTGAAATCATATCACGCATCTTTTCTGACCCTAACGCTATGAGATTAGAAATCAATTACAGGGGGAAAAAAACGTAAAAAAAAAGAAGATAAATGGAGGCTAAACAATACATTACTAAATTACCAAGAGTTCAGTGAAGAAATCAAAGAAGAAATCAAAAAATACCTAGAGACAAATGACAATGAAAACACGATGATCCAAAACCTATGGGATGCAGCTAAAGCAGTTCTAAGAGGGAAGTTTATAGCAATACAATCCTACCTCAAGAAACAACAAATTTCTCAAAAAAACAATCTAACCTTACACCTAAAGTAACTAGAGAAAGAAGAGCAAACACAACTCACAGTTAGTAGAAGGAAAGGAATCATAAAAATCAGAGCAGAAATAAATGAAATAGAAACAAAGAAAACAATAGCAAAGATTACTAAAACTAAAAGCTGGTTCTTTGAGAAGATAAACAAACTTGATAAACCATCATACAGACTCATCAAGAAAAAGAGGGAGAGGACTCAAATCAATAAAATTAGAAATGAAAAAGGAGAAGTTACAACAGACACCACAGAAATACAAAGCATCCTAAGAGACTACTGCAAGCAACTCTATGCCAATAAAATGGACAACCTGGAAGAAATGCACAAATTCTTAGAAAGGTATAACCTTCCAAGACTGAACGAGGAAGAAATAGAAAATATGAACAGACCAATCACAAGTAATGAAACTGATACTGTGATTAAAAATCTTCCAACAAACAAAAGGCCAGGACCAGATGGTTTCACAGGTGAATTCCATCAAACACTTAGAGAAGACCTAAAACCCATTCTTCTCAAACTCTTCCAAAAATTTGCAGAGGAAGGAACACTCCCAAACTCATTCTACGAGGCCACCATCACCCTGATACCAAAATCAGACAAAGATACTACAAAAAAAGAAAATTACAGACCAATATCACCGATGAATATAGATGCAAAAATCCTCAACAAAGTACTAGCAAACAGAAACCAAAAACACATTAAAAGGACCATACACCAGGATCAAGTGGGATTCATCCCAGGGATCCAGGGATTCTTCAATATACGCAAATCAATGTGATACACCATATTAACAAATTGAAGAAGAAAATCCATATGGTTTTCTCAATAGATGCAGAAAAAGCTTTTCACAAAATTCAACACTGATTTATGAATAAAAACTCTCCAGAAAGTAGGCATAGAGGGAACCTACCTCAACATAATAAAGGCCATACATGACAAACCCAGAGCAAACATTACTCTCAACAGTGAAAAACTGAAAGCATTTCTTCTAAGATCAGGAACAAGATAAGGATTTCCACTCTCACCACTATTATTCAACATAGTTTTGGAAGTCCTAGCCACAGCAATCAGAGAAGAAAAAGAAATACAAAATGGAAAAGAAGAAGTAAAGCTGTCACTGTTTGCAGATGACATGATACCATACATAGAGAATCCTAAAGATGCCACTAGAGCTAATCAATGAATTTGGTAAAGTTGCAGGATACAAAATTAATGCACAGAAATCTCTTGCATTCCTATATGCTAATGATGAAAAATCTGAAAGAGAAATTAAGGAAACACTCCCATTTACCATTGCAACAAAAAGAATAAAATACCTAGGAATAAACTTACCTAGGGAGACAAAAGACCTGTATGCAGAAAACTATAAGACACTGATGAAAGAAATTAAAGATGATACCAACAGATGGAGAGATATACCATGTTCTTGTATTGGAAGAATCAATATTGTGAAAATGACTATACTACCCAAAGCAATCTACAGATTCAATGCAATCCCTATCAAATTACCAATGACATTTTTTATAGAACTAGAACAGAAAACCTTAAAATTTGTATGGAGACACAAAAGTCCCCGAATAGCCAAAGCAGTCTTGAGGAAAAAAAAATGGAGCTGAAGGAATCAGACTCCCTGACTTCAGACTATACTACAAAGCTACAGTAATCAAGTCAAGATGGTACTGGCACAAAAACAGAAATATAGATCAATGGAACAGGATAGAAAGCCCAGAGATAAACCCACGCAGCTATGGTCAACTAATCTATGAGAAAGGAGGCAAGGATATACAATGAAGAAAAGACAGTCTCTTCAATAAGTGGTGCTGAGAAAACTGGACAGGTTCATGTAAAAGAATGAAATTAGAGCACTCCTTCACACCATACACAAAAATAAACTCAAAATGGATTAGAGACCTAATGCAAGACCAGACACTATAAAACTCTTAGAGGAAAACAGGAAGAACACTCTTTGACATAAATCACAGCAAGATCTTTTTTGATCCACCTCCTAGAGTAATGGAAATAAAAACAAAACCAAAAGTAAACAAATTAGGGACCTAATGAAACTTAAAAGCTTTTGCACAGCAAAGGAAACTACAAACATGACGAAAAGACAACCCTCAGAATGCGAGAAAATATTTGCAAATGAATCAACGGACAAGTGATTAATCTTCAAAAAATATATACATCTCATGCAGCTCAGTATTAAAAAAACAAACAACCTAATCCAAAAATGGGCAGAAGACCTAAACAGACATTTCTCCAAAGAAGACATACAGATGGCCAAGAAGCAAATGAAAAGCTGCTCAACATCTCTAATTATTAGAGAAATGCAAATCAAAACTACAATGAGGTATCACCTCACACCAGTTAGAATGGGCATCATAAAAAAATCTACAAACAAAAACTGCTGGAGAGGGTGTGGAGAAAAGGGAACCCTCTTGCACTGTTGGTGGGAGTGTAAATTGGTACAGCCATTATGGAGAACAGTATGGAGGTTCCTTAAAAAACTAAAAACAGAATTACCATATGACCCAGCAATCCCACTACTGGGCATATACCCAGAGAAAACCAAAATTCAAAAAGACATATGCACCCAATATTCATTGCAGCATTAGTTACAATAGCCAGCTCATGGAGGCAACCTAAATGCCCATCGACAGACAAATGTATAAAGAAGATATAGTACATATATACAATAGAATATTACTCTGCCATAAAAAGTGATGAAATTGGGTCATTTGTAGAGACATGGATGAATGTAGAGACTGTCATACAGAGTGAAGTAAGTCAGAAAGAGAAAAACAAATATCGTATATTAACACATATATGTGGAACCTAGGAAAATGGTACAGATAAACCAGTTTGCAGGGCAGAAATGGAGACACAGATGTAGAGAACAAACGTATGGACACCAAGGGGGGAAAGTGGCATGGGGGGGTGGTGTGATGAATTGGGAGTTTGGGATTGACATGTATACACTAATATGTATAAAATGGATAACTAATGAGAACTTGTTATATAAAAAAATAAATTAAAATTTAAAAAATGTTTTACATTTGTTTAGATAATAAGTAAATATTTGGACTGTTAAAATTATTATGAGTATATTAATGACTATTTTTAAATATGTGAAAAATAATACAGAAACATTTAAAGATGTATAAATATAAAAGGGAAAATCTTTGGCACAGTTGATTATTTTCTTCCCTCAAAATATTTCCTTCTATTGCCTACCAAGACACTAAATGTTCCTCAGTTTACTGGGCCTTCATTACTTGGACATTCCTTCTCTGTCTCTTTTGATGGTTCTCCCTCACATCCCTGACCTTGTAACACCGAACGATGTGCTCCAAGGAAAAGTCTGCTAACTTCTCCCATTTCTATCTAGTCTCACTCTATTAATGATTTTACCATATCTAGATGTTTAACTACTCTTCACACATGAAAATTTCCAAATTTATCTATATTGCGTAGACATCTCTCTTGTATTCTACTCATATATCTCATTACCTACTCAACTTCTCCATTTCAATACTACATACTAGCCAATTCAGCAAGTCCAACTCACTTTCTCACAATTACTTCTCTTCCTATAGTTTCCTCAGCTCAGTTAATCAAATTTCAATTTTTCCAGTTTGTTAAGCCAAAAATATTAGAGTCACCATTGACTCCTTTCTCTCCCACCTAAAATGCAATGGCTCCAGTAATCCTGTTCATACTATCTGTTATGGACAGAGTTGTCCCCCCAAATTAATATGGTGACGTCCTAACCCACAATGTGACTATATTTGGCAATAGGGCCTTAAGGGAGGTACTTAAGGTTAAGGAAGGTCATAAGCACAGGGTCCTAATCTGATAGGGCTGGTGTCTGTATAAGAAGAGGGAAAGACACCAGAAATATGAGTGTAAGAGTGGAGGTATCTTTCTCTTTTTCTCTGTGCAGACACAGAGAAGAGGCAATGTGAGAACACAGTGAGAAGGCAGCCGTCTACAAGCTGGGAAAAGAGCCTCACTAGAAACCAGCCCTGGTCCCTCGATCTTGGACTTTTATCCTTCAGAACTGTGAGAAACCAAATGTCTATTGTCAAAGCCACCCAGTCTGTGATATTTTGTTATGGCAGTTCAAGCAGACTAATGTTCTATCTTTTACAGAATCTCACCACCCATTATATGTCTTTGTCTGCCTCTAGCTTGCCCGAAGCCATCATTATCTTGCCTATGTAATTACCTCACAGATGGTCTCTCCTTTCTGTCTTTCTCCCCTTCTCCCCTTCAGTCTCACCATAGCATCCTCAGTGAGCCTCTAAATTAGCAGTCATTCTTTTTTTTAACTTTTGATTTTATATTGGAGTATAGTTGATTAACAATGTTGTGTTAGTTTCAGGTGTACAGCAAAGTGATTCAGTTATACATATACACGTATCTCTTCTTTTTCAAATTCTTTTCCCATTTAGGTTGTTACTGTGCTATACATTAGGGAGTTTGAGATTGACATGCTATATTTAAAATTGGAAGAGTCATTCTTGCTCATAATCCTTTGTTGTCTTCAAAGCAGAGCATGAGCCAAAGTGCTTAAACTGATTTGGCCTCCTCTTACTTCTTGTAACTCATATACTGCTACTCTTTCCACCCCTCATGCAGTTGTAGTCACACTGATCCCATAATAGAACCTTGACTACGCCAACTGTCTTCCTACATCATGGCTTTGCACCAGCTCCTCCTTTTCTGGAAATCGTCTTAAAGATATCCATACGGGCTTGCCCTCAACCCGTTTCCCTCATTCTTTGCTTCAGTTAGACCTTTTTACCTGAGTTCTTCCCTGACACTCTATTTCACTTTGACCTCCTTCCACACTCACTGTTATTCCTCTAAGATTTTCCTAAGCTTTCTTTTTCTTCATAGCATTTACCCCCATCTAAGTTACTGTAAATATTACTTGTTTGCTTCTTTTTCATAAGTTGTATATTTTCCCCTCTCTCATTAGAATGTAGTCTACCAGGTATATTAGTTTCTCTATTGTTGACAACAAATTGCCACAAAACTATGGACTTAGAATAAAACAAACATTGCCTCAGTTTCTGTAGGTCAGAAGTCCAGATACTGCATAGTGCAAGTGAATTCTCTGCTTAGAGTCTTACCAGGCTGACATCAAGGTGTCAGCAGGACTGCATTCCTTTTTGGAAGCTCTGGGGATGAATCTGCTTCTAAACACATTCAGGATGTTGGCAGATTTAAGTTTCACGTAGTTGTCTGGCTGCGGTTCTTTTTCTTTGTTGATTGTTAGATAAGGGTGATTCTCCACTTCTAGAAGCCACTCTCGTATTCTGGCCACTTTCATCTTCAAAGCCCGCAATGGCTGGGTGAGTTTTTATCATGCTTCTAATCTTTCTGACCTCTCCTTCTGCCTCCTTCCTCTCTGTTACCTCCAGCCAGAGAAAATTCTCTGCTTTTAAGGACTTGTGTGTTTAGATTGCGCCCATTCCAATTATCCAGGATCATCTCCATGTATTAAGATCTATAACCTTAACTACATCTGCAAAGTTCTTTTGGCCATGTAGTGTAACATATCAGAAATTCCAGGGATTAGGCCCTGGATATGTTGGGGGAACGTTCTTCTGCTTACCACATGATTTATAGATTTGTGAGTGTGTGCATGTATTTTTTCCACAATGCCTGGTTCAGATTCAAAGCAAATTAATATGTTTTTAATAAATTTTAATAGTAAACTCAAAAAATCTCCAGGTTAACATTGAAATATCAATTTAAAGTATTCTAGTAGTGCTTAAAATAACATTTCAAATTAAACTGCTACATTTTTTCTAACTTGCTGCTCAAATATTTTAGATTCATTTTAGTACTATCATTTGTCTTACAAGCTCCAAGAATTCTAATGAAATTTAGTGCTTGGCATTGTTACCAAGGAATTTATCATTTACTAAAAGGCATAAAGAAAGGTCAGAAATAACTATAAAACAATAAATGATATGATATGTCATGAAGGGATTTATGACTTATGAATATTATGACTATGTGGTCATAATGGTGGGAAGAATAAGGAAAAGTTTCATCAAGAAATGTAACTTGAAGAATTAAAATAATTTCAAAGGATGGGGTGCTAGGGGAAGAAGACACCCCTAATTAGAGGAAAATATGATAAAGATGTAGAAGTAAGAAAGTGTAGGGCTTGTTTGAACCAGAACAAGCAGGATTTGTGAATTTTTCTGCAAATAAATGATATGAATGAGACAGCAAGAGATAAGTCTGGAAACAATTACATTAACAGTATCTATTTATTAGTATCTATGAAGACCATGCACCCTTCATTGGGTACATAACACAATAGAGAAGAAAAACAAAGTTCCAATGTGTGGACACAAATATAAACAAATACAAAAATATACAACCTATCAGTTATATAGAAAAGAAATCCTGGTAGGAAAGCTTGGGAGTGTCAGAAGGTCATGCTGGTTTGCCTAAGGTGGTCAGGGAAGGCTTGTCAGAGAATGAAACATTTAAGGACATATCTGAAGCAACGTGATGGACTGAGACATACTGGTCTTGGAAGGAATAGGCTTCCAGGGGAAGAAATTGAATGTGCAAGGATCTGAGATTAGATGAGCCAGGAACAAGTTTAATTAAAAAAAAACAAAACACTCTCTTGATTAACTGAATTGAAAAATAAATTAACAAATCACTACCCCAGTTTTATGCCACAAATGATTTGAAGAGTTTATATAGAAAAAAATGCAAAAGAATGAATGAAGATCAGAACAACCACAAAGCACAGATTAGAAGTTATACACCTGAAGAGACAGAGATAGGGATTAGGATACCCATGGCTGAGTTCCATATTTAAACTTTAGATCACCGGCAGTCTAGATAAAAATGGTTAAGAAAAGCAGTAACCTCATTGTCATTGCTTATAGAGTTAAACAGTATGTTCCTCTGGGGAACCCAAGCTTTCCTAGAATTATTTCTGATTTATTTTTTCTCTTGTGGGCTTTATATCAGTGATAATGAATGGCATAATGTGAAATGACATCAACCACATTTCCTCAACAAATGTAATTGTGGGTTTTAAAATTTAATCGTCATAGGTCCTTTGACGAAAGATGAAAGTAAGAAAAAAAAAAGATGAAGCTCAGAAAAATTGGGGAACAAAAGTCAAGAAAAGTAAGAAAATAATCTACCTTTATTATAGAAAATCCAAAATTAAATTACAAATATACAAGTTTACAGCTTTCAAATGTTCCAGCTCATTCTTCCCTAATGGAAGGGATGGACTATTATGGAAAATATGTCCTCTGCTATTAGCAGGTTGGGCATGCAAATTTTGGTCTATTTTTTTTTTTTCTGGGGTTTAGAAGGATATCAGGGATCCTACAAATCCTTAGCTACCATTATATTTTTTATTATGCAGGACCGATAGCCAACACTATTCAGTCATTTCTGCTTCCATACTGATAAATTCATGGTTAACCAACACTGTCAGGCATCCGTGTTCTAAGACATTTAAAATCTATTCCCACAAATATTTCTTATATCTACAGATATAAACTGGCAAGATTAACACTCCTTGTGTCCATTTCTATGCTTATCATTTTTATTTCTTTGTAATTCTTTCCTCTGGACTCACTTTTCTTCTTGCTGATACACATCCTTCAGTAGTTTTTTCATTGAGTGCTGTGGATGGTACATTTCTCACTGTTTTTATCTTGGGGTTCATTTTAGTAATATGGCTTTATCAATTCCAGGTTTTGATGTTTTCATATTATTAATGTTCATTACACTCCTACAACATGTCTAGATTTAAATTTTTAAATTTTAAAAAATTATCTTAATTTGAGAATGCATGTTTTCTCTAGGATACCACTTCCAGACAAATTTCAGTTCTTATTAACTAGCAAATCAAATTAGAACAATTTCTGAACCATAAATCCAGCAGGCCAGTAGCTTAAGCTCCTAATTTTTGTTTCTTGTTTTACAAGAAGTTAGATTTTGATTTTCCAGACAGATATGTTTCCTTTTTGTCTATCATTGTAATGTATTCGGACATAGTGGTGAAGTTAAAAACATGAAATCACAAAATTCATTCTGAACTGTAAATGCATTGGTAATAAGCTAAGTTTCTTGTGAACTCTCCAGCATGATGTTGATAAAAAGAGCTCAATATTCCCATTTTGAAATGTTTTATTATTTTATTCAATATCAAAAATTATATTTTTATGAATGAAAGATAAACATAATATCATGTAATTTCAAATTCAAATATATTGGTAAAATGTTTTGTTTGGGGGAGGGATTTGTCACCATGAAATTCTGCTCAGTACTAATGTCACGACCTTCCCTTCTACATTGTCTTTGCTCTTTTGTGTGTCAAGTACCTAAGCATTTAATTTGGTAAGTGTGAAGATTTGAGTGACTGGGTTATTAAAAATGTATGTCTACTCACAGCAGTTTAGATGGGTTTCAGCCCATCTAGGGCATTTACAGACATTATTCTGGTAGAAAATTTAAAATCAAATTACTGGAAACTATCTATGGAAGGCACACACCCCACAGCTAATAAAGGTTTAATGACAGAGCATTACTTATATTTCAGGGCTCTGTCCATACAAGGAGTTTACAGTGTTTCTAAATGTGGTCTTCCTGTCTCTGGTTCCAACCTCCATGGTCATCTCCCATCCTCCCCTCCCTACCTATACCCAATGAACCCTTCATGTATCTCCCTGGAACCAGGAAAGTCTAGTTCATTTCATATTTATTTAAGTTCTATTGTGACATAAACTCAATGCTTGTTTCCTTCAGTTTGTCCTGTTTTATTAATAGGAGTATCCCTTGCAAGTCAAAATTCTAAACGGTGATTTTTATAAAACAATTTTCTCTTAGTTCCAACTTGAATGATTCTTCTCCTTTGGATATGTGAACATCGTTCACTGAATTGATGTAACTCAGGAGTCCCTACTATTCCCACCTTGCCAAACTCCCTTCTTTTTGGCCTCAGCCTATAGTGAATCAGAAAGAAGTTGCTTACAAGGCTACGTGATCTGGAAAAGAAGAAAGTGCAATATTTCAAGTTATTATCTCTCTTAACAATCATCTTACATGGTTTCTATACACTTCTCATTTCAGCAAGGATAAAACTTGCATCAGGGCCTTATATACTGAAATTCTAAAAATAGCGCAAGTATGCATTTTACAAACAGTGGAGCAAATTTCAAAAATCGAAGAAAGAATGTTCTAACTCATCACTCTGTTTAGTAGAACTACACCTAAAACATAGATATAGAACATCTTTTCTTTAAATTTAGATCCAATACATCAGCATTTTTGCAGATTCAGCAAAAATGTTAGCATTTACCAGATTCGGCTTATGAGTTGCATACAGCTACTTTACATTTTGGAGGATTTCCAATATCACTACTTACCTAAATGACATTTGAGGTGGTGGCACTTAATGAGGTACATGTAATACAGTACTTAACTCATGACATCTTCCAGGCAGAAAATGCTTTATTAGCTGATCCTGTTCTATGAATATAAATTGATTTTCCCCCCAGTTAGTAAAATTGGCTCTTCAACTATACATAAAGACAGAGTTAACTGGATCCATCTAGCAAGTTAGAGTAGATTTCCTTGCATAAATGACGGTATAAATGGGAAAGGGTACTTAAGTCTAGTGATCTTTGTCCCTAGGCATCATGTTTATTGATTGCCCTACATTTAGGTCAGGAAGAAAGGTCTTACCTTGTAGAGACCCTGGAGTTTAATCACTTTGCTATAAAGCATTAGGTAATTCTTTTTTGATAAATGAATACCTTAAATGTCAGGGCTTTAGCAATAATAGACTAGGACTTTGAAAAAAATTGTTTTCATCCAAATTCCTTGTTTCTGAATCACACTGTCTTTGATCCATAAATGCAAATAGTTTTCAGTTTTTGTTACAGTTACTGTTATTCTTGAGCACAAACTGGAGGCCTCAGGCCATGTCATTCAAAATGGAGGGGATAAAAGAAGCATGAGGTTGTTCCCTTTTATCAAAATTCTTTCAACAAAGGAAGAGAGATAGAGGCAAAGGGAGAAGGAGAGGGAGAAACAGAGAAAGACAGAGTGAGAGTGAGAGAGAGAGAGAAAGACAGAGAGGGAGAGAAGAGAGAAAGAAATATTGATTGCAGATAATTAAAATTTTGTAATCCAGGCTTAAGAACAATGAGTCATCAGAAAAATGAAATTTTCATGTAGATATAGGAATGAGGAAATGCTACTAGAGGAAATTTAACTTGAGCTCAGTGTTTAACGGTATATAGGATTTACTTAATTAGAGAGGACAGAGAAAATGTTTCTAACTTAGTAGAGAGTATAAGTAAACTTCATGAGATAGAAATGGGGAATAGAAATAAAGGTTGCCTTCCTGATGTGAAAGCCAGTATGAGACGTGGTACTGCTGGGTTGTACCTTTTGTCAACTGTTAAACTTCTTTTAACTTCATATTTGAAGCCTTACGTAGAAAATGTAACTCCTATATTTTGTACACAGAATAGAGATGCAAGTCTAGAAATTATGTTATATGAGGAATGAATAGAAAATGAGGTGATGCTTGTGAAAAGCATTTTTAAGATTATACTTGCTAGTTGCTTTCTTTATACACTAATCTTTAATTATATTATTGATGGTTTTCCTGGAAAGAGAAGACTGAGAAGAAATATAAAGCCTGCCAGTTAATATGTGACTGGCTGTCATTTAATAGAAAGATTGGGTTATTATGCATGATGCCAAAGGGCAAAGCCAAAACAACTGGGTAAGAATCATAAGTAATTTGGGATATAGTAAAATAATGAATAGTTTCCATGGAGTCAAACATTAGAAATAGCTTAATAATAAAATATCTCATTATTAAATGTACTTAAACAAAGGGTGAATTATCTTTAGACAATGAGTGCTACAGAAGTAAACCCTACATTATTTTAGATAGCTCCTAAGGTTCTTCCTCCAAAGAATCTAATATTTTATAAGTAGATTCACTGTGATAAGTTAAGTCAAATTGTAGAAGTCTTGGGAGTAAATATTAAGGATTTCATTCTTGATGTTATTGCCACAAGGGAAAGAATCTAAATTTTGTTAAAAAGATAACCACAACAGAGCGGCAGTGATTAAGGGAATGTTAATCCAGCAGTAACATGAAAAATTAGAAACAAACTTTTGGGAATTATTTTAAGTTCTTCTGAAAAATGCACTGAGTATATAACTATGATAGTGGGATGTCATGACTTAGAGCTAAGGAAGAAGCATAAGATAGAGCATTAAAAAAATCTTGATTTTTGGCACTAATAACATGGGTTTGTTAAAAAATCCTTTAGTTATTTTTAGGTCCAAAAAAAGTCATAAAACAAACTATATATATATTTTTCTGATGTAAAAAGACATAATTTTATGTTTGTATTGTAAATAATCTTTCTTCTGGATAATTTTGTTGTTATTTTAAAAAAAACATGGAAAGCGGTAGAGACAAAAAGAAGATACGTGGCATAGTATGTGAGCTGTACACGTGTCCACAAACATGCTTGGGAACACTTAAGAGATATTTTCATAGGGGACATTCATCTGCGTGTAGCAGAAAGAGCACATTAAAGTGGTTTAAATGATGACAACATTCACTGTCACATAGAACAAGAAGTTCTAAGATATTTATATTATTCGGTGTATTAATTAGGCATCTTGTCAACATCAGAAATGCTTTTCATCTTTCTTGAGTCTCATACTCAGTGTATTGCTTTGATCTTTAAGGCTATTTTCCCTTGTGGTTACAAGATGCCACATCAAGACCTGACAATCTTAGGGGTGAGATAAAAGATCATATGTTCCTTGTGTGTTTTTAAGAGCTAGGAGACCTTTTGTAGTACACACACCACCCTCTAGCGCACCTCCATCACATCTCATTGGACAGAAGTTGGTAACATAACCATCCCAGAAACCTGTTACTTTCTAGGGAATAGGACTACTAAGATTGACTTAAAGAATAAGAATTTACCTATGAATTCCGTGTGTGTAATGCAGATACTGGAACAAACTCAGGCTTTACCAGTAAGATAAAAGGAGGGCATAGCTGCCACATAAAAAAATATACGGCAATTTATCTCCAACTAATGAGTAAATCACATATATCTCTTTTGCATTCTATTGCGGCAGATAGTTTCTTCCTGAGCCAAAGCTCCTGGAATAAAAAATACAAGAATTATGAAACAACCACACTTAAATTTACTACTGCTATAATCAAAGCAATTTGCCTTGGCAAATGAAAACTAAAAATAAACACACTGTAATGTGCTCATGATTCTGCCCTCTTTTTAAATGTTAGCTGGAGAGAAAGTCTATAATTCACTAGATATCTGCCTACATGAAAAAGTGTACACAATGTACATGCAGGCAAATTCACACACACTCACACATACACGCTGACTCATGAGCATTTAATTATCTAAAAACTGGCCAACTATCAGGATTATCTATTTATATTTAGCATCTGAGCTATGAATAAAGAGAAATTATAATTGACTGAAGTTCTTAAAGTTAAAATATATTAGGTAAACCACAGCATGTGCTTACCCCTGTAATTTATATTTTCTTAATTACAGAATTTGAAAAAGTAGGGAAAAGATTCCTTGCTCATTAAGAAGTCTGATGCACTGAGTTATTAAGAAAATTACAAAGTTACCATGCTCTTATCTTACGTGTTCCAGTGTGGTCCAAGTCATGGATTTTAGCACTGCACATCTATCATTATTGTTTTAATTTAGGTGGGTAATAACCATTAAAATATGTAGTTATGTCACTTTCAATGACAAATAACACAGCAATTTTGTTTAAATAGAATTCCTAATATGATTACCATAATATGTCCTATTATTGCTTCCCTGTGATATATAAAATTCCTTCTATTATAATCTTAGTATTTAATAATCTCACATTTCTATTTTATACCAATCTATGAAAAGCTGAGTTAAAGTTTGGCTATTGTTTGTATGCATTTTTTTAAAGTTCTTGACGATGTGAATTCATCACAGATCCCAAAATGTTTATACCATTTATATTTTTAGTGTATTTCTATGAATATTTATATTCACGATGATGACCAAGTTGTGAATATTTAAATATTTCTATGGAAAAGTTTTAAATATGTTATAAGTAATTATAGATAGTTAAATTTTGATTTCTAGTTAAGTAATTTGAGTATAAAAATATTTTTCAATCAATCAAATTATTTTTTAAAATATGGAGCTATCAGATAATCTGGGACTGGTCTGGATTAGTGGAGCCTGAAGCTTATATACTTTGGGGAGGCCTTCTTTAAGGGAAAAGGATACAAAATTATAAAAATAAAATAAATATAAAAATAAAATTTTGGCATGAAAGTAAAATATTTATTTAGAATCATAAATGAAAACCACAAAAAATTGCTACAGTCTACCGGAAATGCTTGCATAGAAATATTTTATGACTGCAATCAACCTTCTTTCCCCACCTAGAATATTCCACAACTCTAAACAAAACCTAGTACAGTAGTCCCCCCTTATCCACAGGATCACTTTCTATGATTTCAGTTACCCATTGTCAACCACAGCCTAAAAATACTAAATGGAAAAATCCAGAAATCAACAATTCATAATTTTTATATTGTGTGTCATTTTGAGTAGTGTGATGAAATCTTGAGAAGCCCCACTTCATTCCACTCAGGACGTGAATCATCACGTTGTTCAGCGTATCCTGCCCATTAGTAACAGTGGCCCTCTTGGTTATAAGACGGACATTTGTGGTATCTACTGCTCTTGTTCAAGTAACCCTTATCTTACTTAATAATGGCCCCAGAATGCAATAGTGATGCTGGCAATTCAGATATGCCAAAGAGAAATCGTAAAGTGCTTCCCTTAAGTGAAAAATGTGAAAGTTCTCAACTTTAATAAGGAAAGAAAAAATCATATGCTGAGGTTACTAACATTTACAATAAGAACAAATACTCTATCTGTTAAATTGTGAAAAAGGAAAAAGAAACGTGTGCTAGTTTTGCTGTCACACCTCAAGCTGCAAAAGTTACAGCCTCAGTGCATGATGTTTAGTTAATGTGGAAAAAGCATTCAATTTGTACAATAAGATATTTTGAGAGAGACAAAGACTACATTCATGTAACACTTATTACAGTGCATTGTTATAATTGGTCTACCTTATTATTAGTTATTGTTGTTAATATCTTACTGTGCCTAATTTATAAATTGAGCTTTATCGTAAGTATGCATGTATAGAAAAAACATAGTATATATAGGGTTTGATACTATTCATGGTGTTTCAGGCATCCAAAAGGGGAGGTCTTAGAATGGATTCCCTGCAAATAAGGGGGGAGAGGGTACTGTAGTCATAGAGACCTATCCACATAAGAGACTCAGAAACATAAGCTTCTTTTGTTTCTTGGTATATTCTCTTCTGATGGTAACTCTAAAATAATCAGCATCTTTGATTTAAAAATAGAAAACTAGTTCCTCTTCATTTTGTATAAATAGGAATTTGCTATATATTCAAATGGAAATGTTTTTCAGCAAATATATTAAGTGAATGTATAAGAGGTTGTTTTCAAATTAATTAGTTACTGATGTCCTTCCCTCTTTTCATCTTTCTTGTTTGCATTGATGATCTTTACAATCTTTTTGATTTCTACATTTCTATAACTATGATTTAAATAATAAAATTAAACATATACTAATTATCCAGTCCTTGTGTCAGTCTACTGTCTTCTATTCCAATAAAATATTAAAGAAATATTAAAGAAAAATGTCTTATTGAATAATATTTTAAAATTTGATTCTCCTATGACTAAAATAAATAAATATATATATTAAAAGTTGGCATTTATCAGTAATTCTTGAAAGTTAAGAATTTGTGAGACATAATTTCGCTTTGGTGCAATTATATTTAGAGAAATTTTCTTTAATTTGCTCATAAGCTATAGTTCTATATTATCACTAGGTCAGCTATGGCAGGCTAGTGTGGCAGCAATAAATGAACAGTCAAAAAGCACTATGAAAATTTTTAGTATCTAATTTTTAAAACATGTTAAACATTCTGGTTATCATTGTAGAACAATTATAACTGGGTTAAGACTTTTTTCATTTGTAGTAAATATTAATACATTTTTAAAAGTCTTGAAATAAAAAGAGAGACATAAACATATTTTGAATATTTAGACCTGAGGAACCCTGCCCTTATTCAGACACCATATTGGATTTTACCATTCAGTAAGATGTGAGAGAAATATAAAGATATGATTTATTACATACTTAAGATTGTAGGTATATACTACATCTGAGAAAAAGTACTCACCCTAGTATTCTAGATATTTTGATGTAATGATACATGCACATGGCCACACAAAGGCATACACACACATACTTATGTCATTGACTTATACACCTAACTGTGTGCATTAATATGATTAATCAAAGACGTGTCAAAAATACATGGTTTATGGTATTAGGTGTGGCCAAGAAGGTGGGTAGGAAGACCCTGAGTTCAGCTCCTCCCACAGGAACACCAAAATTACAACTATTTATAGAACAACTATTGATGAGAACAACCTGTAAACCAGCAGAAAAGATTTTCCACAACTAAACATATAAAGAAGGAACCACAATGAGATGGGTAGGAGGGGCAGAGAAGCAGTATAGTCAAGACCCACACCCCTGGGTGGGAAACCCACAGATGGGAGGATAATCATATGGCAGAGGTTCTCCCCAAGGATCAAAAGCTCTGAGCCCCACATCAAGCCCCTTGGCTTAGGGGAAGCCCACAAAGAAAAGCCCCCAGAACACTTGACTTTGATGGCCAGCAGAGCTTATGTTCAAAAGAGCCATAGGGCTTTAGGAAACAGACTTCACTCTTAAAGGGCACGTGCAAAATCACACATGATCTGAGTCCCAGGCTAGAAGTGGTTAATTTGAAAGGAGCTTGGGTCAGAACCCCTTGCTGACCTTGGACATACTCCTGGAGAGGCAGGAGGCAACGGGAACTCTCCCTGGTAACACAGACACTGGCGGCAGCCATTTTTAAGAGTTTACCCTACCAGGAGGACACTGGTGCTAGCAAGCACCATTTCGGAGTTTGCCCTCTAGCCTATTAGTGCTGAGGCTTACCCACCCACCAGTAAGCTGGCACCAATCCCAGGTACCCATGGGCCATGCAGCCAGCCATGCTAGGTCCCAGCCCTGCTCACCAGCAGACCGGCATAGGCATATTGGGATCCAGCCTTGCCCACCAATGGGCATTTTCCCAAAGAAAACATACAGGTGACCAAAAGATACATGAAAAATTGCTCAACATCACTAATCATCAGGGAAATGCATGTCAAAACCATGAGATATCACCTCATATCTTCCAGAATGATTATCAACAAAAAAGGCAACAAATAACAAGTGTTGCTGAAGATGTGGAAAAAAAGGGACCCTCATGCAGCATTGGTGGGATTGTAAACAGAGGCAGCTGCTATAGAAAAAAGTATGGAGTTTTCTCAAAAAATTAAAATTAGAACAGCTATATAATCCAGCAATTTCACTTCTTTATAATACATGAAAAAACACACAAAAAACCCCTAATTGGAAAGGATATATGCACCCCAAAGAGTTCACTGCAGGATAATGTACAATAGTCAAGATATGCAATCAACCTAAGTGTTCATTAATAGATGAATGCATAAAGATGTGTGGTGCGTGTGTGTTTGTGTATATATATATATATATATATATATAAAATAGAATATTACTCAGCCATAGAAAAGAATGAAATCTTGTCATTTGCAACAAAATGGATGGTTCTATAGGGTACTATGCTAAGTGAAATAAGTCAGATAAAGAGAAATACTGCATGGTCTCACTTATATGTAGAATCTAAAAAAGAAAACAAGTAAACATACAAAACAAAATGAAAGCAAGCTCAGAGATACAGAGAGAAATGTGTGGTTGCCAGAAGGGAATGGGGTTGAGGGGTGGATAAAGTAGGTGAATGGGATTAAGAGCTACAAACCTCCAGTTATATAATATACAAGTCATGGGGATATAATATACAGCATAAGAAATATGTTAAATGGTATTATAATAACATTGTATGGAGACACATTGTTATTATATTTATCATGGTGATCATTTCATAACATATGCAAATATCAAATCATTATGTAGCACACCTACCCTAAAATAATATTGTATGTTAAATATATTTCAATAAAAAACAAAACATGATTCATGAAAAGAATAACCTAGTTCATCTGGTAAAATAAATATTCAGATGTTCAAAGTATTACTGAAATGAGCATTATATTAGCATAAGACAGGCTAATAGATTTCAGTGAAGTTTCCAGTGTTAGAAATTCTATCATATTAAAATATAATCTTGTTAAATCTAAAATCTATTAGATTTATTACCATCAGTGATTTTTAAAAGTTTACCACAATGAACTTGGCAAGTATATAGACTGGAATTATTAGAAACATAAAACAGTATTATATCTGATTTGTTCAATTCATCTACATCATGCCATTTGATTTTAGTACTATTATTTCAAAGATATTTGAAGCAAAGTCATTTTTGAATTAATTCATCATTATTTGACTCACAAATCATAGAATTAAATAGTCTGCTTTACTTCTTTAGAAGTAAAAAGAAGCAAATATCTCTAAAAATTTATTTTATTTGAAAACATAATGAAAACAGTATAATTTTTATTGAAATTGTGATATGCACAAGGCAAATAAAAATGTGGTTTCAAATTGTTCATTGGCATGCACATGCATACATTTGTAAAATTATATAATTTCCATTTCCCCTTAGGGTTCATAAGACTTGAATTAAAATACTGTAATACCACTTTTAAAATATATAACCTAAAACATCCAAGTGATTTATCAAAACAATTACCAGAAATATAAACATTTAACTGTAATTAGGTTTTATATAAATGCAATTCTTTCCTTTTCCACTACTCAGTACAATCCCTTTTGTTTCTCTAAATTTCTAACAGTAAATCCAGACCTAGTCTAAGAATAGTTGACATATTCTCCCTTACTGTTCAGCTGTGCGGTCCAGGCCTGTGTATAAAGCAGTGGCATTATTTCCAGTAGCAGATGGGAAAAACACGGAGCCATGTAACAGAGTAAAGCAATCCCAGGTTATGTTTTTGAGCCTTAACATGTGGCTGGAGCTACAGTCTTCTATTTAACCCCAAATTCAAGAACCCTTTTCCTACTATGTACTTGTATAGTGCACCTGCCAAGAAACCTCTGTGTTAAATATATACATGAGGAAATAATCAGAAAAATGCAGAATATGAGACATCCAACAGGACATTTGGCCTGGGACTCTTCAAAAATCTAAGGTCATAAAAAAATACAGAAATGTGCAACTGTTCTAGATTTGGAGAGAAAAATGGCAAAACAAACGATTGTAATGCAAGAATTTTATTTGCATCCTTAAAAGAAAATTTAAAGATAATATATTTTGTAGCAGTTTGGAAGTCAGGCTTGTATAACTGATGATTTTATTAAATTAGTGTTTAATATGTTAACATTATTGTGGTTATATAGAAAAATGTAATTTTCCTTAGGAAACACATGCTGAAGTATTTAGGGATGAAGGGTAAGATATATTTAATTTCCTTTAAATAGTTCAGGAGAAAAAAAGATATTTCCACAAATAAAGAGAGACGAAAAAGGAATAAAATGTTAACAATCTAAGTAAAGTGATTACTAGAGTTTGTTGTATATTCTTTAAACTCTGTCACTTTAAATATTTGAAAATCCAACAATAATTTCCATGGAGTGGTCATGTTTACATATGAAAATTGGGACACTCCAGTTTTTGTAAGAACTAAAATTCAGAAAAACGTGCTTTATATACTTTTATTTGTACTTGTAAAGTATATGTAAAAGTCATATTTACCAATGATATAACAGAAAATAATAAAAGTACAATTATTCTATAGCAAGAAATTACCTTTTTCATTTATTTGAAAAACAAGGCTTAATAAGTAGTTTTAAGAATAATATGTTCTTAATAAATACTCAATATATTTGCCTTTTATTTTGATTTTGTTTCTTTCTTTTACTTTATATTTTATTTCTTCTAGTCATCTTAACCTTAAAAATATTTGTCAGTTTCAAATACTTACAAATCATAACCAAGGAATGCAAGTACTTTGCTACCATTCAGGCTTGAGAAACTTATAAACACTATATGAACATTTTTAATGAACTATTAAATAAATTGAAGGGTGAAATTTTAAAAGTCTTAAAAGTTACCTAATCAAAACTTATTAATTAAATTTGAATCAGAAATGACACATTTCACTGATGATATTAAGCACTGGTATTTATTTTAACTTCATTATCCAGAATAATGCAAACTAAGTAGTGATGAACAAAAATATTCAACTGTCTATGTATTTGATCATTTTAACTGAGGAAACTGGTGGATATATGTTGAAAATTTATGCCAGTTTCTATACCACATCAATAAGATGTTATATTAAATATTATAAAATTAAACATAGATATTGGAAGTGTAGGCAATGTTTTTTTTTAAATACCTTGTTTCTTAATTACATTTTCTTCATGTGTACTCAAACATCATACTGAGTTGGTTAGCTTTACAATAATTGGTTTTAAAATGACATCTAGTTTGCACTGAAGTTCCAAGTGGATGAAGAGAAAATGGGAAATAAATGAATGCTCACATTTTTAGGTGACCATGGTAATTCTATTTCAGTTGCCATACAAATAACAGAAGTTAAATTCATCTTAAAGTCTGGGTTAGAGACATCTAATATCATTTGGAAAATAAATCACACAGAGACTATCTTTCTCTCTCTCTCTCTCTCTCTCACACACACACACCCCAGAATCTAAGTAATGGTGATAGAACATGGAACATAAATAAACATGGTTTATATTGTACTGTTAATTTTTGCTACTTTAATTTGCAATTTTGTTTTCTGAAATACAGTATACCTCTTTCTAGCATATTTCAATATTTGTGTATAACTTTCTATCCTATTTAAGAGCATGCGTATGCATGTTAAGTTCAGTTTTCATTCATGTAACTTAGTAGTCTCTAGTTCTTTTAAACGTCAAAAATAGAGTAGAAAAGTAAGTTCCTTTTACATGCAATTCCTTACTACATCCTATATTTACCCCTGTTGGATTTTTGACTAATTTCTATTTGCCACAGTATCAAAAAAGCCATAAATTTGAAAATTTTTGTGATTAGAGTATAATGTGGTATAGAATTATTTAAACCACAGCCTGAATGTGTTTTATGTTTTCAAGTTGTCTATTTGAGGTTTTGATGTAAATATTGTTGAATAGCAATCTCAGTTGCTTTGTAGAAGTTACTGTCTATAGATAGGAAACCAATGGAATAATTATGTCTACAGAAACTTCATTCTGCTTTATTTCAACTTCTGGTCAAGCAAGTTCTTATGAAATGCCCACTAAAGCCTACATTCTTTTCCTTAATATCAGGCAATTTCACAGAGTAGATGAAATTTTCTGAAAATCCAAGTTATGAGGCTCAGTTTAGGAAAGGAATGACAAGGTAGAAAATCCTAAAGTAATGGAAGATGGTAAATTTATTACATACTAATTGTTCATCTCAAGAGAGAATTACTAATTGCTAAACAGTGAGTCATAGAGAATGAGATAAGAGAGATCACCAAGAATTCCCAAAGTAAGTGAAATTTGAGAAGGGCTTTGATGAAGATGTACTAAGATTTTTGCAGACAGATGAGCAAGCTGGGTGTATCAGGTTAAGAAACAAATAAGCAAAGTCCAGGGAATAGGGATGAGTATGATATAAAGAGGGAACAGTAAGATCTCTTCCTGACAAAACTAGAATGTCTTCTTGTGTAAGAATATTGGGAATTATTATGATAGACATAATATGAAACTAACATGAAAGCCATAATTACTTTATGAGTGATGTGATCAGAAAGTGGCTTTTGCTTAAAATAGTTAATTATCTATAGCTTTTCTCACTGAACCGAGGTATCTTTGGGCATAAGTAACCTCTTTTCACCTTCATATACCCAGCAAAAGCATAATGCCTGGAGCAAAATTATATAGTAAGTAAGTAGCATGGAATGAACAATGAAGGGATGAATGAAGAAATAAATGAAGAGGTGAATAAATGTTTCAATTAAAATACTTAAGAATATTTATTCTGACACTAGTAAGATATTTTCAATAATTCTAAAAATTGCCTAAATATCTGAAAAGAAAGTACAAATTTAAACCACCTTTGGAAATTAGACATATGTAATCAAGAATATCACAACTTCATAAAAGCCTTAAGAGATGCATCATTATTATTATTTTAGAAATAAAAGTTATTTCTAAACTTTTAAAGTTTCGATAGTAGATACCAGACTTAAAAGTTTATTTTAGTATTTGGTTTTCTATTTTGGTTTAGCATGATGTACTTTATTTTTCTTAAAAGTACTGTTTTGAGATAATTAAAACAAAATATTTAAGATGCTTATCAATACTCTTCCTGATATTTGAAAATACAATGGAGTATGAAATCATAATGAGGCACAGTGGCAAGCCCAAACTGCAAATACAGTACACTGGGAATTATACCATCACTGAACCCTGCTTGGTATTTTCTTTGTCCCTAAGAAAGAAAATGAAAACTGCATTCAGATTGTTTTATTTATATCAAATTAGAATATAATTATAGTTTTAAAACATAAGGTTTGTTGTTAAAGAATTAGAAAACGTAGGAGAAAATAACAATCAGTTCCTTTATTGAACACAAGATCTATGTAAAATGAAACAATTATATAAATTTTGTATTTTCTCTCCAACAAGCAAAATGTGAGACACGTCCAATGATGAAGACATAAAAAACAATGAATGCTGCAATTTTCTATCATTGTATATGTTTAGTTTTTGAGACTTGTTAGACTAACTCACTACAAAATGAGTAAGCATCATATCCTTTACTGATTCTCTGTGAGCTTACATAGACAAATTAAACCTGCAATAAAATAAATAACAACCATTCAAATTTATACACATATATTTGAGTGATGTTTAGAGAAATGGTTATGAGTATGAACTATTAGGTACCTCCACACTGAAATGTGTGTGCTTTGAATCAATGTTTATGACAATTTTTATTTTTCTATCTAAATAAAAATGAATCCAAATATTTTGCTAAATGATTGCAAGATTTGACTGATAAATCAGCGAGATTTTAGAATAGTGATATATTATATGCTATAACTGTGGAATTGAGATAGTGTAGCTTTGTGAATACACACACAGATTAAAATTTACGTGTACATATACATATACCCAAAATACCCAAATTCATTTGATCCCTAGCTTTGTCTATTGAGAAGGTCTAAGAGCAGCAATGGTCCAATAGCATTGAGTCTATATACTGCCTATATCTTAGATTCTCTATGTCATTTTCCACTAAAGGGAAGGCTCCTTGGAGGAATGACTGACTGTCATTCAGCCTGGTACAAAAAAAGTACAAGATGATAATGGAAACATCATTTTGTACCAGAAAGCAAGAATGTGCTATAAAGAAAGTTGGGCGATAAGTTGAAAGGATGCAGAAGTCAGCTTGAAACGGCTATCTATCACTGGTCAAATTGAAGACAGTGTGAGCTTCAAGATAAATAACTGAGATAACATAACACACTGAATAAAACAGAAAGCAAACTGTCCATGAATATATAAATAAAAATAAAGAAATCAAAACTTGTATGATAAAATGGATATTTATGTAGTTTCAAAGTATTTCTAAGTGAAAATAATTACTACTTAGAGAAGGAAAAAAATAGTAACTTCACACTGAAAAAATCCCAGCAGACATTACCATAATCCAGTGATCTAAGTGAACATTCTCAGTAATGGAACAAATTAACACTATATGCCATCTGATAGAATGCATTAAGAAGAATTAAACATCACTTCTAGGATGTTCATGCAAAGATACATAACCTGAAACTATGCATGAAGAAGCACTCTTAGCACTCTTAGGAACAGTCTGAAAAAAACAAATAAGGACACATAAAGTAACCATATTGTGTCAAAGTCATGAAAATCAATATAAGATTAAGGAACTCATAACTGATCCCTCTGTTGTCAAAACATTATTGTCACAATTGTCAAACTAGATGGACGTCTGTATATTATATAGTAGTAATATGTTAATGTTAATTTTTTGTTTTGATGATCATATTGTATAGACGATTATATTATATAGGCAAATGTCCTTTCATATGCAAAATTAATACTAATCTATTTGAGTCATCAGATCTGCAACTTATTTTCAACTGCTTCAGGGAAAAATAGTTCTTTATACTGTACTTCTAACTTTCCTATGAGTTTGTGTTTATATAAGAAAGAAAGAAATGCCACAATTCTACCCTAAATTATTTGCCAGATTCTGAAGCTTTATGATTCGAGACTTTCTTTTAAATTGAAATATAGTTTATGTACAATATTATGTTAGTTTCAGATGTACAACATAGTGATTCAACATTTAAGTGCATTACAAAATGATTACCAAAATGTCTAGTAACCATCTGTTCCCATACTAAGTTATTAAAGTATTATTGACCATATTTCTTATTCTGTACATTATATCCCCATGACATTTATTTTATAACTGGAGGTCTGTACCTCTTAATTCTTTTCACTTATTTTGCCCATTCCCCACTCCACTCTCCTCTGGCAACCACCAGTATTTTCTCATATCTAAGAGTCCATTTTCATTTTGTTATATGTTTCTCACATATAAGTGAGATCATGTAGTATTTGTCTTTGTCTGACTTATTTGACTTAGTGTAATACCCTCTAGATGCATCCATGTTGTTGAAAATGGCAAGATTTCATTCTTTTTTTGTTTAATGGCTGAATTAATATTCCATTGTTTATATATATATCATTTTTATGATTCAGCAGTCTAAGTGCTACCCAAGAACCAAAACATGAAAATTCTACAGTGGGTATAACAGATTTCCATAAGGAGAAAGAGAAAATGAGAGAGAAGCAATATTCAAATAAATAATGAATAACAGTGTCCAAACTTTTTAATAAAAGTGTCAACCTGCAAAATCAAGAAGCCTTGTGAAACAATCATGTTAAAATTTTCATAAGCAGAAATTTTCAAAATTTCTACTTTTATGATATTTGCACTTTATGTATGTAAAAAGTAGTAAAAAAAGGAGTTTTTTTTTACAAACATGGAGTCCATTTAGAAAAATTAATTGCCATAATTTAAGTTACTTGAAAATGTACATGACAGTAAAATTTTAAACATTTCAACAAATGGTAATTCCCCAACTTTTAAATTGTTTCTTCATGTGCTTACATGAATCTTTGTCTCAATTTTTAAAATTGAACAAAATACCATTAATATCATTTCATGTACATAATATGTTCCCTGTGATAACATGGCAAACATCTTTTTTCACCTTGAAAAGTAAATAAATTACCTGAGACTAACTGAATTTTTAAGAACAAAGTTTAAGATTCTATAATTTTATACATATTCATGGACTTAAAGCTGAAATGTCACATATTTAGTCTGTATTAATAGCTCCAAAATTAGTTTCAACTTTTGTTTAATCATATTTTAAAATTTAATACTTTTTTTCCTTCTCAATAATAAACATAGAAGGTCAAGGAAAAGATGCTGATTGCCAGAAGCTAGTTAAGCAGATTCCAGTTTAGCTACATTTGGTATATAAATTCTGGGTGGGTTAAATATTGTAATGCTATCTTACACCCAGAGTATCAATAATAGATCTCTCAGCTACTGCTCTGTGCTCTAAAAATTTTTGATGTCTTTAGTAAACAGAACCTTAACAGAAACATGTTTAGTATAAGAAAATCCAATATTAAATTTTCTAAGCAGGGTTCTCAATCTGCTGACTTTTGGGAATGGACAGCCTTTGCTGTGGGGTTCTGCGCTGTGCATTGCAGAATGTTTAGCAGCTAACCCTACCCTCTACCTTTTATATTATAGTAGCTCTTCCCCCCACCATCAAAAACGTCTCCAGACTTTGCCAAATGACCTTAGAGGAAAATTATGTCATATTTGAGAACCACTGTTTGAAAACAAAGGGATTTCCTAAAAAATAAAAGTGTCAGTATACCCTAAAGATCTTGTAATAGGGACATAGTTCTCAAGATTTGGGTCCTTTTATCACTAACTACTTTGGTTAACACAATGATCTACCCTTTAAGTATTATTAGTGAGAACTTATCTACTGAAAGACAATCACATCCAAACCAAGATTTTAATTTCTTTTATAATTCACAGCTCTGTGGCTAGTCAAAGTATGTCTCCACTTCATAAGCAACGTTCGACTCTAATGTTGAATAAGATTTTACAGGGCTCATAGAATGAAAGAAGTAATGATTTATAAACAGATATTTACAAAAAGGCATTATGAACTTTTCAACAGTAATTCTATGAACTTTAACCCTGTTGCTATCTTTCTGATTGTGAGATTTCTTTCTGCTGTTTTCTTCAAAATATTATAAATAGACAGATAATGAATTTCCAGAAGAAATCACTTTATTTTTGACTAAATTATATAAATAAAATGAATTCATTACCAATTATATTCTATAGTTATATATGAGGTAATTGAGATGTAGAAACATCTGTTTCTCTCTCTCTCTTTATTTAGTGGATCCTACTTACATAGATCATACAGAGTTACTTTTTATGACTCTGTTGACAATAAGTTTTTTGTATGGAAGTGAAATTGTGAAATCACAAGGTAGTACTTTAAAAAGTGTGGTTATTTGTAAGAAAAAGGGTCACTATAAAATTTAAGTAGATAATGTACTCTCCTTTGTAAAAATTTGAGAAATAAATCTGAATTCTTAAATTGAAATACAAAATTTTAATATGCAATTTTTACAACTAAGAAAATATGATAGCAATGGTTCTTTATAATTTGATAAATAAGATTAAGTCACATACAGCTACATTTAGAAAAAGAAAGTTTATCCCATATTTTCCCTTTTTGTTTTTACTTCAATGCCTTCACATTAGGCACACATTATAACAGTGTTGATGTAGAAATACACTTTTCAAAAAAATATTTGCTTACAGTGAATTAGGATTAGGAACATGCATACATCCTACAACTTTTAAATTATAATTTCTGCTAAGTGGAACAATACCTAAAAGACCAGGATCTGGCAAACTTTTTCTATAAAGGGTCAAGTATGTAATATTTCAGGCTTTGCTAGCCATACATCTCTGTTGCAATTGCCCAACTCTGCCATTTTTGCAGCAATGGACAGTACACAAACAAATGGGTGTAGCTTTTGCTCAAATAAAAGTTTATAAAATCAAGCAAAAGGCTGGATTTGTCCAATGGGCTATACTTTGTCCACTCCTGTAACAAATTACGCATATTAATGAAACACATTTTTGCTGTTAATGGGGAGATGTTCCCCTTTCCTAGGTGATAGGGTAATTTCCTACATCCTGTATAATATAAAATACATACTCCAGTTAATAAATTAAATAGTATTTTTTATTTCTTTTAAATATATCCATTATTATCATTATGAAATCTTTTTTTGTAGTAAATTCGTTCAACTTTAACACAACTAAAACCTACATAAATATAAACATTTTCACTGATAAAAGATGTCATTTTTTATGGAAATGTGTACTGATTACTACCAACTATACTTTAAAGAGTGATTTGAAAATGTACAATGAATACAAATGACAATAAAAATTAGGTTAAGCTAAGGAGAATCCAAGTTGCTGAAAGCTTTGATAAATGTTATCATTTTATAAATATAAAACTTGAAGATAAGTTTGCTAAGGGGGAAAGGTCTTTTGGCATCAAGAGTTACAGCTGCTTCAGGGCTTAGCCATAAAGAAATACATTTTCATAATATACCTCAGGAAAAAAAAAAAGAGAAAACTATTATCCTTTGAGGAGACAGAGATTTTTTAAAAATATTTTTCTATTTTTAATAACAAAAGGCAAACATTCATAAAAATTAATTTTTTTACATATTACAAAAACTTTCTCCATCTCTTTGTAAACTTGGAATGCAAATGTTGATTTGCTGTTTGGTTTTTCTAATCAACTAAGGAACAATTACAAAGGTTATTTGTTTTATGTTCTGACTTGAACATACCTGCTTAGTGAAAATAAACTTTTTATGTTAACAGAAAACAATAAATGGCAATCTTACTAAAAATTTCAAGGGTTGCCGGTGATAAGTACTGGCTTTCTTTACCTATTCCCCTGCTCACATTGATTACTACCTACTTACTGTCCTTGGTATCACATGCAATTTATCTTTCTTTCTTTTTTTCTTTCTAACTTTCCATCACATAGACTGAAAAATACCTTTGAAAAAGTTTTGAGACTTCTTAAATCAATCTTTTCATTTTTTTCTCCTTGAAGTATCATTGTATTAAAAGGTCCACAAGGACTTCCCTGGTGGCACAGTGGTTAAGAATCCACCTGTCAATGCAGGGGACATGGGTTCGAGCCCTGGTCCGGGAAGATCCCACATGCCGCGGAGCAACTAAGCCTGTGCGCCACAACTACTGAGCCTGCGTGCCACAACTACTGAAGTCTGTGTGCCTAGAGCCTGTGCTCGGCGACTAGGGAAGATACCACAATGAGAAGTCCGTGCACCGCAAGGAAGAGTAGCCCCCGCTCGACGCAACTAGAGAAAGCCCGCACGCAGCAATGAAGACCCAATGCAGCCAAAAATAATAAATGAATTAATTAATTTTTTTAAAAAAAGAAAAATCACAGTTTAAAAAAAAAGAAAGTCTTTCAAAAAAAATTTTAAAAATAAAATAAAAAAAATAAAAGGTCTACAAATAGAAGAGATTAGAATTTATTCACATTCTCAACCTCCCCACCTCAACCAGAAAAACGAACACTTATTTTTTAACATAAAACTCTATATTTAAGCTATTGTTTAAAAAACTCAGTTTTCACAGCATACAATGATTTGTCAAATCATTTTTCCAGGGTATTTGTATATAACACACTTTTTTAAACATTTTCCATCATACTGTTGAAATTACTTGTGATTTTAGGGATCTCAATTTTATTCTAATTACTTTCTCTCAGTAGAGAATTCTCAGTTATTATGAAATTGAACAACAAATGTCAGCACTGTCCCTTTCAAATATTGACTGAAATTCATCAAGTTATATATTTAGTGTACATGCGCTTTTCCATAGGCACATTATACCGCAACAAAAATTTTTTAAATTTATAATGACAGTAGTTTAGGCCTAACTAAAAATTACCCCCTAGAATATAGAAAAAACTGACACCATTCACCTTAAGTGTTGTATAATTGTCCAAGTTTAACCACTTTATAAATGCTGTGTATGGGTTACAGAGGCATAGCTCGTCATTCACCATTGATGATTATGCAAGTATCAATTAATATTTAATAATTAATTATTTTAACTAACAAAATGTTATTTAAATATCAATTTACTGTACCAGCTTATTGTAAGAATACCAGCATCCTTGGGAAAAGCTTTAAGAAATAAACAATTACTTTATAAATGCACAACAGGAAAGTGAAAGTTCCTGTTCTCTCTAAATTGACACTTGACTTGTAATTTTGTTTTTTAAAAGTAAGTCTAATTAATAATCAAGAACATCAAGCTTGATTGAAATACTAAAAACACTAATTATATTCCTATATTATGAATGCCAATTGTTTAAATATACCAATGGCAATTCTTTTTTCCAGGAACGTTTCTCAAATACACTAGTCTCTAGAATTCACCCCAACAAGATTTGCAGGGAAACAAAGCATAGCAAGGACATTGCTGCTCATTTTGCAGTTGAGCTATTTTTTTCAGCATTTAAGTTTAAGAAATTCTGTAGCTGACATGTAAAGATTGCTTTGTGTAGTTTAAAGAGAAGACTTGATTAGTTTGGTTTCTTTTGATTGAACAACTGAGGGTGAATTATCACAATTTTTCAAAATCAGGAAGAGATCCCTGGTAAGTACAGTGCACTTTATGTTGGCAGAGACCTCTTACCAACTGGAACAACTAAAAACATGAGATGTCTGGCTAATAAACTATTTTATTATAACATAAATATATGTACATAATAAAAAAGAAATATTACAAAAGTCTGCGTCAGCTTTATCCCTAGTGACACTGCCCAGAGGAAACAGAGTTTAGCTTTCTCAGCTTCTTGGTTTATCCATTAATTCCCTGCATCACATTATATTAAATACATTAACTCCATTTCTTGATTTGTCAACTTATATTCAATTAACACCCTACTACGAAAAAAGAACTGTAAATAAATCCTATTTCCCCTTCTTAAATACCTTAGTAAGATTTTTCTTAATTTCTCTTATTAATTAATCTTTTATGTAAAATATTTATGCCTTTTTCTCTTGTTAAATCAACTGCAAGCAGATATCTTGGCTTCTTTTTAAGTAAAATGCAGAAATTTGCACTCAATTTCTCTTAGTCTGTAGTATGCTCCTTTACTTTTCAAATTTTTCTAGCTACTTTTTTGTTTTGTTTTTACTTTGGCAAGGGGTATAATATTATATAAAAAGTATAACAAGTTGGACCCATGCTGTCTTTACAGGTTAAGTCTAGACATTCAAGAAGAGCATAAAATTATTTTGAGTGTCCTCTGTATTACCGAAAACCACTAATGTGATTGGACCTGTAGAGAAATAAACATAATGTAATCCCTTGTCATTCAAATGTGCTCTTTGATGCAAATAGGAATAGCTTTTATATGTCAAGGACAAATCCCCCTCCAAAACTGTTACATTCTGTATATTGTTAAAGATCAGTGTGCATTTTAGCTTGCTTTATGTTTGCCCCATGACTCTTGAACATTTTTTCCTGAAATTTGTAATTGTTTTTCTTATTGACAAAAGAATCACATCATTGTAATATTGTTAACATCCATATTCTTAATATCTTACTAGTTATGATGCAAATTTAGCTGTTGACAATAATCAAAATAACAGTATTTTTTTTAAAACAATAGAAACTTATTTCTTTTTAACTAATAGTTTACTCTTAAGAAACAAAGGTTAGTATGTTACCTCCATGTTTTAAGGACTCAGATTTTTTTGGTCTTGATCCTCTTCCATCCTCATGATTAGATTTGCATCTTGCAGTCTAAGAGACCTGTACCAGCTACTAGTGTAATATCTACATTCCAGCCCCTGGGAGGGGAAGAGCCAAGAAGAGGAGGTTAGGATCCTTGACTTTCATGTGTAGCACCAAGAAGTTGCACATATAATGTAACTTCAGTAATTTAGTGTTAACTTGTGCAAGATGCTAAAGCTCTTCTCATCTGCAAAATTTAAATAATAATAGTACCTACTTCGTAAGGATGCTGTGAGAATTAAATGAGTTAACATTTATAATGCATTTGGAATAGTACCTGACACAGTAAAATAATAAGCACAATAAAATTCTTTAATACTATTATAACTTCATTTGTCATTTAGTGTCCAGAACTTAATTGTATGACCAGAGTTTGTTGCAAAGAAGCTAATATAATTTTTTGCTTCACCTCCATGTACTTAGGTAAAACTTCTGAAAGAGAAGATCTTAGGGGATACTATAGCAAAGTCTGTGACACATTCTATTAATTAAAAACAAAAACATCACATCTATTCTTTTTCTTGATGATATTTTGCTCCAAATGTGAGGCTCATTCTGAGATAGAGCCATTTCTCTCAAGGCTTTCCTTTCCTTATATTCCTGTATTATATCAACTTCTGTGGTCTTCTTTCTTGGATCTGTTTTCCTTTTGATAGAATATATTCTTTTCTCTTTCTCACCTCTGCGCAAAGGTTACATTGTCTTAGTCTTTTCAGGCTGCTATAGCAAAACTCCACAAATTAGGTAGCTTATAAACAACAGAAATTTATTTCTCACAGTTCTGAAGTCTGGGAAGTTCAAGGTCAAGATGCCTGCATGGTCACATTTTGGTGAGGACCCTCTTCCTGGCCCATAGCTGGCACCATGTATCCTCACATGGTTAAGGGACTATGGATTTCTGTGGATCCTCTTTTATAAAAACACTAATCCCATTCATGAGGACTCCACCCTCATGACCTAAGCACCTCCTAAAAGCCACATCTCATAATACCATCGTCTTCTGTATATTCAGATCACAGCATACATCAATGTTCTAATTGCTTATCTCTGGAACTGTACTTAGTTTTCATATTTTGAATAATTGCTTTTCAGGATCTTGATTCTAGTTCATATATCATGTTTCCACAAAAAATTTTTAAAGCTCACATTCTATTATTTTCTAAAAGCTAGCGTTGCTGATGAAAAGTCTGATAGAATACTTGAGTTTTATCTTTTACAGATAAATTATTAATTTTTAAAAAACATTTTATGTTTCGTGTTCTAAATTTTCAGAAAAATGTGTTAAAATGTTTATCATTTTTTTATGATGTATGCTGTTTAGGACTGAGTGAGATCTTTCAATCTGAAGATTTTTGCTTTTTTTCCACTCTGGGAATTTTTAAAATCATTTCTTGATTATTTCTCCCATTTTTTAAAACAATTTTCTCTTTCTGGCTCATCTATTAGAAAATTTGAAAACTTCATAGTTATTCCTCCAGGTAGTTTCATTTTAAAATTTCTTTTCAAATACTGTCCATTGTTTTTCTTTTCTTTTCTTTTCTTTTTTTTCTTTCCCTCCCTTTACTTTACATGGTGAGGAATTCCCTAGCATTCTTCTTCCAGACTTTCAACTAGATATTTTACTGTACAACCCTAACTTCCAAAAATGCTGTTCTGGTCTCTGATTATCATTTTCCCAGAGTAGACTGTTCTTTTTTTTTTTTTTTTTTTTTTAAGAGTCCCCTTTGAGGGCAGCTTTTTCTTTTTTTTTTAAATTTTATTTATTTATTTATTTATTTATTTATTCATTTATTTATGGCTGTGTTGGGTCTTTGTTTCTGTGCGAGGGCTTTCTCTAGTTGTGGCAAGTGGGGGCCACTCTTCATCGCGGTGCGCGGGCCTCTCACCATCGCGGCCTCTCTTGTTGCGGAGCACAGGCTCCAGACGCGCAGGCTCAGCAATTGTGGCTCACGGGCCTAGTCGCTCCGCGGCATGTGGGATCTTCCCAGACCAGGGCTCGAACCCGTGTCCCCTGCATTGGCAGGCAGATTCTCAACCACTGCGCCACCAGGGAAGCCCGACTGTTCTTATTTTATGGGTGTTACCTTTCATAAATCTGTCTAAAATACTAATTAGAACTATCTAGGTTTTATCTGTTCCCTGGTTGATTTTAGGTTTCTCTAAAACCAGTTATCTTTCATGTTACTGAATTTCCTCATATGCATAAATTAAACAATTTTTTCTTTCCACATTTAAAAACCAAACCAAACCACGGCTTGTTTATTCTAAGGGCTTGATTGGATTGCTCTTACACTGTGAAATTCTGTTACTCATTTGACCTCTCCCCTGAATGTACAGCTTGACTTCTGCCTCTGTGAGACACGTTGATTGACTGGTTTCACTTAAAGCTGTGTGGCCTGGACACACAGATTCATGCTCCCTCCACCCCCCAGCATGCGTTCCCCAAATAAACATGGCTTGACTCTAAAGTACCTATACTCACTTAGGAATTCAATCATGCCCAAGTTCTTTAGAAAGGAAATATCTGCTTTAACCTGCAGGCCAAAGTTGTTGATGCCACTCCTTGTTATTTGTAGGAAATTTAACCAGCCCATTCCCACTTGTTAGATTGACTGACTCCAAGATTGGAGTGTTTCTAGGGTTCAACAGGGAACAAATAATTCCACTTCCATCGACTTCTCCAATTTCTGCTTCCTGTTGTGGCCAATTACGCCCTGGTGTATCAACAGGAAACCAACTACCTTAGATCTTTCAGAAATGAGTCAAAGTCCCTGGTACATTATTGTTCCACTTCTCACAAAAGTCTAAGATCTGCATTTGATTTGTTTTGCGTACTTTGGATTTTAAGGAGGGAAAGAATAAAATGCATGTCCTAAGTTTTTTATATCAAGATGTACATACTATTTTAAATCTCTGGAGATCTTCAATAATGGCACAAGAACAATAAGAGCATTTTTCAATATTACAATGCGAATGCAATAAATGGCAGTGGAAGCAGATGCTCCAAATTGTCTTTGAAACACAGTGACATAAAATTCTCTTGGGAAGGAAATTTATTTATCCAGTGGGAAATCTTGTCAAAAATATTTATACTGTTTAACTAGGCAAAATATAAAGTTTGTTAAACCTTTAGAGGAGAGTGGAATTAAATGCCAAGTTGTTTATTTGGTTCAAGAGACTCCATAATTTACTTGAAGTAGATATGAGTCTTCTAAGTTCTCAGAGCTTAAAGTTCTCAAATAAATCACATGTACCTAGTGGGTGATAGCATACATTGCTATGAAAAGCCTTAAATCAATCACATATACCAAGTGAGTGATAGTATACTTTGTTATAAAAAGAACAAAGTTTGATAAGCTACAGAGTCTAAAATAAATGAGGTTAGATTGAGGTGTTCTTCTGAATAGCTGTGTGAACTTAAACCACTTACTTAAACTCTTCGAATTTCTGTTTCTTCATCTAAAAAGAGAAGAATGAACTACTTTCCTTGAAGGCTTTTTGAAAGGAGAAAGAATGTTTTATATATATAGTTGATATTTTATACATAACAGCTGCTCAGTGATGTTGAAAACACTAGCAGTGACAAAAAAGGTACTGAAAATACTAATCAGAATCATCTAAATTTTATCTGTTCCCTGGATGAACTCGAATTTCTCCAAGATCAGTTATTTATTTTGGTATTTATGTAATTCATATTATATGTTATATAAGTTCTAAAATCAATCTAATTTGATAAAATAAGGTTAATCTACATAAAAGTATTGGGACATTGACAAAAATACATAAAGAGCTGCAGAAAATTATTTTTTAAAATGAAAACAAAACCAGTTTTCTGATAACACACACAGTTAAAGAAAAGACCAAGAAGGAAATCTCACAAGAAATCTTAAATAAGGGCAGTTATTATTTAAATGATTTTATCAAAGTAAAACATCTTGATCTGGGACTATTTAACACATGTCAAGTACTTTATGGAGTGGTTTATATTTTGTCATTTCCTCCTTACAACATGCTATCACACTTGCTTATTTCAAATGTGTACATAATGAAACTGAGGATTGAGGAGATGAAGTATCAATAACTTGCCTATCAGTTTATAGCTCATTAACTGTGAAGCCAGAAGTTTACATCAGTGTTACAATTGAATTATGTCCCCCCAAAATTCATGTGTCAAAGTTTTAACCTCCAGTATCTCAGAACGTAACTATATTTGGAGACAGGATCTTGAAAGAGATAATTAAGTTAAAATGAGGTCATTAGAATAGGTCCTAATCCTTATTAGAAGAAGAAATTAGGACCCAGACACAGACAGAGGGAAAACCATACAAAGACAATGGCAAAAGACAACCATCTATAAACCAAAGAAAGAGTTCTCAGAATAAGCACATCATCAACATCTTGATCTTCGACTTCTAGCCTCCAGAATTGTGAGAAAATAAATTTCTATTGTTTAAGCCACCTAGTCTGTGGTACTTTGTTCTGGCAGCCCTAGCAAACTAATATACCTAGATTGGACCAGGTGCTCATAAGGTCACAACCTGCTCATAGGCGAAGCTTATGGAAACTTATAAGGACTTTGTATAAAAATACAGGTAACTTGCAGATTGTAAATCAATTTGGTATTGTACACACAAAGCTATTAATTATGTGTTACAAATAAATATAAGTAGATAATGTGATGGTTAATTTTATGTGTCCACTTGACAGGGTTAAGGGATGCTCAGAAAGCTGATAAAAGAGTATTTCTGGGGGCTTCCCTGGTGGCGCAGTGGTTGAGAGTCTGCCTGCCAATGCAGGGGACACGGGTTCGAGCCCTGGTCTGGGAAGATCCCAGATGCCGCGGAGCAACTGGGCCCGTTAGCCACAACTACTGAGCCTGCGCGTCTGGAGCCTGTGCTCCGCAACAAGAGAGGCCGCGATAATGAGAGGCCCGCGCACTGCGATGAAGAGCGGCCCCCTCTTGCCGCAACTAGAGGAAGCCCTCGCACAGAAACGAAGACCCAACACAGCCAAAAATAAATAAATAAATAAACCCAAAGTTTAAAAAAAAAAAAAAGAGTATTTCTGGTTTGTGAGGGTATTTCAGGATGAGATTTAACACTCCACACTCCAGAACTTTCCTTTATTCTCAACCCTCTTTATTCATTCTTTGTTCTTTTGTGTATAATTCTATTTGCTCCTCCTATTTCATCAAAATTTTCTTCATAATTAGGACTCCATTATTGATTTCCTTTCTCCGCCAGTTCCTGTCTCATAACATAGCAAAATAATATAGGAAAATTAGTGATAGATAATTTTATTGTTGTACTTAAATGCTAATTGAAAAAAAAAAAAAGAAAATATTAACTTCTATCCTACTAGCTAGAGGAGATACTTTACTATATTTTCTTTTTCCTTTAATTCTACTTCTTCTCCCCTATGTCTCTATTTGTTTGCATATGTTAGTAGCAGGGAAAAAAATGTTGATATATTCTTCATTGTTTCTCTTCCTTCTCCTTTTGTTTATTATAGCAGTTTGTTCATTGAATTGATTGATCAACAGAAATTGTCTTTTGAACAAAAGGCCCAGGTCCCAGGGGAAGAAGTCAGAACAGATAGATAGAGTAAGAGTCTGAGAAAGGGAGAAAAGGGGAAGATTTGTGTATCCTAACAGCAGAGATGATCCACACCCTACCTTTAGGCATGTATATGGAGAAGGCAGATAAATTCACGACGAATAAACACACTATCCGGGTTTCACAAAAAAACAGAGCCTGAGGCAGACAGCCTATTTGCTAACAATTATTTGACAGGGTACACTGCTAGGGAAATAAGAATAAGGGGTAAAGGGAGTGAGCTAGGGAAGGAGGGAGAGCAAATACAAAGTGATGCATCGCCAAGCTGGTGACAGCTTAACATCAAAACACAACTGGTTCCTGTGACACTTGGGGGTATCTCCCAAGTGGCTGCTTGGAACTACTGCATTTCAAAACAGTTCATTGCTAGTGAAAAAGAGTGACGGAGGATTGAGCAATTAATCTGCCATTTCTTTATTGTCTTTTATCTCACTGTACTTATAGGGTGTAACTCTGTGGGCTCCCACAATCACGCAGTTCTGGGGAGTGTTTTCTAGCCCTTTTAAGCAGCCACTGAGGAAGAAAAAAGGAAAAGTAGAACCATCACAGGCCTTGCTTATTGGTCTCTCCTTATCAGTGGATGCAAAGATGGGTGGAGTTGTACTTGGGCAGTGGTGGAGGCAGTTGCCATGGCACCCTGATCTTTGAGACTGTGAGTACAAGGTGAGGCATCAATAGAACAGATCCAGAAAAGAAAGAAGGCAAACGACCAAAGCCCAGAAATATAGTGTAATTTAGAGGAGAACTAAGAAGATCTGAAGTCAATCTTTCTACTAGCCTGGCAATATAAGCCTTTGGGCGAGTAATTAGTTACTTGTGTTTCTAGTTTTTGAATTTCCTACCTGCTATACAGAAGAGTCTTATCTGGGATTGTGCAAAACAAATTGACAATCAAGAACTGATGATAGATGTGATAAATTCATGCCCATACATATTTACAGTGCTCATAATTTTGTTGCATAGTTGATATTGAGACGTGAAATGGACTCTCAGAAATCACAACTCAGCAACATCAGGGGACCTCGATGAGACAGAATTTCAAAGTAATACAGAACTTGGAGGATGGTAGAGGAAATAAAGAGAAGGTCAGTGTAGTTTTTTGTTTGAGGGAAGGTTTTGTTTTGTTTTTTAATTTATTTATTTGTGGCTGCATTGGGTCTTTGTTGCTGCACGCAGGCTTTCTCTAGTTGCGACGAGCGGGGGCCACTCTTCGTTGCAGTGCACACGCTTCTCATTGCGGTGGCTTCTCTTGCTGCGGAGCACCGGCTCTAGGCGCGCGGGCTTCGGTAGTTGTGGCTCGCGGGCTCTAGAGCGCAGGCTCAGTGGTTGTGGCGCACGGGCTTAGTTGCTCCGCGGCATGTGGGATCTTCCTGCACCAGGGCTCGAAGCCGTGTCCCCTGCACTGGCAGGCGGATTCTTAATCACTGTGCCACCAGGGAAGCCCAGGGGGAAGTTTTTTGATGAAATTTATTTCTCTGACTTTCCAGAATACCTGGGGAAAAAAATTGTGTCTGCAATTTTCCTTAAGGACCTTGCTTTGAATTCTAAATTTCTAAAATAAATTAATAAAAGAACAAATAATCACAAAGAAAATAAATCTCAGAGTTAAAAAACAAAGTATAACCTGATAAAAGACAACCTCACTCCTTGATCCTTTCCTACATCTAAAGTTGGAGAAAGTTACAGAAGAGTTTGTCTCTCAAACGAGAGAATAGATAGAGGCCACATCAGCATAGTCAGGATATTCGTAGATATTAGGGTCTGGGTACATCAGTCCTCAGCCGTACTTCAACTCTATCCCCATGCACCACCCTCCACTCTGCCTCTGGACTGTGTAAGTCTGCCAAGATTTGTGGCACATATGTAAGATATGACCTGAGAGGAATCCATAACAAGAACTGAGGTGAAAATGAATGTCTTACTATAGAAGATAGAATTTAGAAATGGAAATAAAATGGAATTAAAGAGAAATTAGAATTTCGCGCATCTAAGTTTGTCAACTGTCATTCTTTGTCTCTTCCTCCTCTCTCTGTCTCTCTCTCTCTATATATATACATACATAAATATTCTAAGTATACAAACTGAGAATATTGACAATACATCACAAAAATATAAATGGAGACATATTTTATTTTTTAAACTTTGCTTTGTTTAGTAAACTTTTACCAATATCATTAATTATATGAAAATACCTTTAAGTACTATATTAAGATGTATAAATGTGCCATGTTGTACTTATTTGTACTTCTGTTGGTGAATATCTTGTTATATAAACTCTGAGACAACTCTGATTACTCCCCAAATAAGCATTCCTAGAAGAACTATTACTCGTACAATTTTTAAATACTCTTGGGGTATTGGCAAACTTCCCTCCAGGAAATTCACTCCAATTTACAATTGCTCTAGCAGTGCATTAGAGGTCTTGTTTCACTGAAACTCCTTACTATTGTGAGTTTTTTTTTTATTAATTCTAGTTCATCCCTTTTACTTTCTGATTTTCAAATGTACTTCATGGCATAAAAGAAGGAATTAATTTGGTCTAGCAATATCACAGTAAACTATGTTGATTTGGAGCTCAGACTTTGTGGCCAGTTCAGAAGACTACACTTCTTAATTTATTGCTCATTAGCCTGGTGACCTTGGATAAGTTACCTGTCATCTTTCAACCTCAGTTTCCTCCTCTATAAAAATGGAAATAGCAAAAATATACACTTCCTAGTGTTGTGTGATTTAAACAACAGGATATATCCAAAATTATTTAGCATCTACTGGCACATTATATATGCTAAATAGAGGTTAACAGAATTAGAGGAAGCACAGTTGACACTTCTGCCAAAGAGAAACTTGCATTTCAATCTGAATGTCACATTCTAACAACAACAACAACACACACACACACACACACAATTTTTTACTGGTATTGATGTGCCAAACCCAAATATGAAAAACTCTGTTTTAAAATGACATGTACAATATATAATAGTCATGTTAGTGAACTTTGTCATAAGAAGTGAGTGGTTTAGATGCTGCAGATCCATCACATTAAGGAAGAAATCCCCTCCTACCTCCTATGTATGACTTACAGAATCTTCTCTGAAGCTATGAGCATATTATATGATCTCGCAGATTCCTGTTGTTGTTATTTCCTCATACTTGTAGCTTGTTAACTGAGACAGTCAGTAGATTTTTAAAACATTCTAAGGCTTTCAAAACATATTTTGTAAATACAGGTTTGAAAACTGTCTCCATTAGGCTGCTCTTGATAATAGCAGTATAAACGTTCCACAATTAATGAATATAAGGATGTCCTCCCTTAAACCACAGGCAGGTATGTATAATCCACTTAAGAAGCTGTCCAGAAGTGAGCTGTCCTGCCGCTGTTCCCGTGACTCAGCAGTGTCAGCAAGGACTCAGGCCTTTCATCCAGCTCCTCTGACATCCTTAGAGACTTGCCTCTCCTCATTGTAAGAGATCTGCTATAATATCAGACTTTGGGCCCTCATTGAACAGTAGGCAAAGCAAGAAGGGAAGCGAAGGAAATTACAGTCTTCTCCCCTTTAAGTTTCTCTTTTCCCAGGGAGAGTCCTGTTTTTCCATAATTCCTCCTAGTACCCTTTCTCTTGCATTCCCTTGCCAGTACTGGATCACACATCAACCTTTAGGCTAATTAAGGAGAATGAATTTACCATAAGCGGTTTAAACTAATCACAATGCACACCCTGGGGATGTCCACATTGCTGCTTGAACAGAGCTGAGCCACATAAGAAAGGGAAAAAGGGCACAACTGTTGAGTAAACGTCTCTGTTGTATCTGCAGCATTTTAATTTATGAATGTAACTGAGTGACAACACAGACGTATCACTGAGGTGCCAATGAAAGAAGAATGAATCACATTTGCCAAGAATGTCACATGGGGAAGCACCAGTTTTAGTCAGAAGACAGAAGGAAGGAGGGGAAAACATGGCCCAGAGCATTTACTGTATTTTCCCAGGGAAAGGCACAGCAGGGCAGGCGGATGGTGTCGTAGTGCTCATTTGAATAATGTTGCTGGGCTTTCAGCTACAGGAGTGGTCTCTAGTTGTCTGGTACATGGCCCTGCATTGATTTAGGGCAGGGGAAATATCGGCTAGGTGGATGAGAGTTACACAAAGGAGGTGGCTGGGGGCATGGACTGGGGGTTGGTTGGTTTGCAGATGAAAGGCATGTTCCAGGCAAGTTGGTATTAAGAATTAGCTAGCCCTGGGAGGAGCAGTCTCTCCCAGGCCAGGTAAGCCCCTAAGACGTCAAAGCATCATAATGTGAAGGAAATTTTTTAAAAAATGAGTAAACAACCAAACATCTCTCACTAAAATAATTGTTAATAGTTAAAATGTATCCAACACGTAGGCTAATCATATGCGCTTGCTTATTTAATTCCCATACAGCACTGTGATAAGACCCTCATTTTAATTTTGACACTCAAGTTAAGTAACAAGTTCAAAATCACACAGTTACGGATTGGTGGAGCTTGAATTGCAATTTATTCTGACTCCTGAGCTCAGGTTCTTAATTAGGACTCTGTTCATTATTTTCTAAGAGCTCAACTTGAAATACACACACTTCTAAAATAACAGAGGAAAGATGGTTAAACAACAAAGTAAAAAATTTCAGTGATAGTTTACCAAAAAACAACTCTTGGTCTTTTAAAAAAATGTTTGCCCTGAAAACTTAGCTCTGAGGAAATGTCTAAGGAGACACAACCAACATAGTTAACGGAAAGTTGATTGAAGCACTAGAAATTAAGTGATTATTTCTTTGCCCCAACCTGGATGTAAAATCAGCTTTTAAAATATGTCAGATGATAAATTTTTACTGCAGACAATATAAACTTTCTATTTTACACTACAGTGAGATGTATGAAGATTTTTAAATTACAGAAAAGTATCACAACCACTGGCTGTTAATCGCTGAGGTTCTCTCCTGCTCCAGTGCAGCATACAATGTCCTTTGCAGCAATATCACGACCAGATCAAGAAGCACAGCAGAAGCCTCAGGGGCTGAGATTTTCTGCTTTTGAAACAGAATGTGGCATATTTTTTTCTAACAATGAAGCAGCTGATCCAGGGCATATAAGCAGACTTTGCCAGATTTTTCTTTTTTATACTCCCTGTGAGTATTACCTTTGAAACTTACCTGGAGTCACGAATGCTCTGTGCTGTAGTGGAAAGAACAGGATAGTTCAAGTCACATTAAACTTCATTTGGGGACTTGCTCCATTTTTGACCCAGAGTCATTTGGACTGGTTATTCAATATATCTGAGCCTCTGTTTCCACAGATGTCAAGTGCATGTGTATTGGGGGTGGGTAGGAAGAAAAAATCAGAAGCATTAAAGAGTTAACCTATATGAACTAAGCAGCACATAGTAGTGACTCCATAAACGATTAGCTTCCTGCTGGAATCTTCTCCAGCAGATTAGGGCATGCTTCCAAGCCTCACATGCTATACCTTGGTTGCCCATTCTCTAAATTAACAAAGTGATATCTAATGTTCTCATGAGTTCTTTTCTTCTCCCTTCCTCCTCTATCCTTCCTTGTTTTCTATTTGACTCCCCCTCCAACTTATTTATACGATTTAAAGCCTTCACTACCCCCCTGGAACCTTCTAAATAAATAAACAGAGAGATTGGATCTTCATGATTATTATTTCCTGAATGAAACCTCTCAGTGTCAGGAAGTTTTGAAATTTACAGCTCACATCAAGGGCAAGCTCTGCCCAACTTGTCAATTTCTTCTCTTACCGCCATTCCTCCTCTTCCCTGCTCCTTTTCCCTTTTTATTCCTGCTGATAGAGCGTCTTGGCACCAAGACTTCTGCAATAATAATGATGACCTCAAAGTATCCATATTCTCTATTGATCATCTAAAGGTCATCTTGAAAACTTGGTTTTCTAAAAAGTTGTTTTAATTGTGCGTTTAATAATAGCAAGCCAACTCCATTTGATATATTGTGATTATTAATTCTGAAAATAAATATTAAGTTACAATAGATATGTGCAACTTACATTGATTTCAGAAATTTAACCCAGTGAATATGCATGGAACTATAGACTGTGTGTGTGTGTGTATAGAAAGAGAGAGAGAGAGAGGTACTTTTTTCTCCTATAAAGATTCTTATATAGCGGTCATGATTAATTAAAGTATATTGGATGACATATTTTCCATTTCTCATGCAAGTAAATAATTATGATGGTTGGTGCTTTATCCTGAATAAGTGTTCAGAACTTACAAATAATTCATTATTAAATTATGATATTCATAGAGACAAGTATACAAATCAAAAATGTATAGCTAGATGTATTTTCAGAAATTGAATACACCTGCATAATACACACGCTGATCAAGAAAAAAACTTGACCAATGCATCTGACAGTGATCAATTAAATATATTGTGATCCATTATAGGGAACTGACCTCTCCCAATTGTGTGAACTGGTTAAACAGTCTCCGTAAGGCTCTTGTCTTTAGGTCTGATGCCTGGGGCTTGAAGTCCACAGGGCAAGTGGTCAGGAAGGTAAGATGGATATGAAGTGGGTGAGAGCTATGGCAGGCTGGAAGCCACAAAGGTGCACAGGGATCTTTGTCAATCCTCAGTCTCTCCAACCTTTATGCTGTGAATGACTTGCAGGGGAAGCTGACCAGCTTCTTCCTGGAAGCCAGCTCAGGAGGTGGGGAAGCTGAGGAGGAGTAGCAGGGAAGGCGGAGCAATTGCAGGTCCAACAGTCAGGTGAGCCAAGAGATAAGCAATAATATGTGTGGCACGTAAAGCCAAGAGATAAGCAATAATATGTGTGAGATGAAGACATGCCTGATTGAATTTTTGAGAGTAAAAAAAAAAAGACTGCTCCTTTACTTCTGACTCCTAATATCTTTTGTGGTCCACTATACTAGAAACACAGAGAAAAGGGAATTCTGAGAAACAGCTCAGTCCAGCTCAATCGACATTTCATAAAGCCACCAGGACAAGTATCCCCAAAGCACCCCTTGGCATCCTTCTATTTTCTACCTCACCCAAAGCTAATCACTAGCCTAATTTCTAATGCCATAAATTAATTGCCCATTCTCGGTGTTTATATACATGGAAGTATGCAGTATAAATTCTTTTGCAACTAGTTTCTTTTACTCAGTGTTATGTTTCTTAGATTCATATATGTCATTGCCTTTAGTTGCTGATACTTCATTCTCATTGCTGTATAGAATTGCATTGTGTGAATATGCCACGTTTGTTTGTTCTTTCTACTATTGATGGGCAGTTGGGTAAGCTCCACTTTGGGCCTATTTTGAATAATGACTCTATTAACATGTTTTTTAGTGAGCATGTATATGCATTTCTGTGGAGTTAATATCTAGGAAAGGAAATGCTGGATCATATGGTATGCATATACACAGCTTTAGGAGATACTGCTAAATAATTTCCAAAAATAATGTACAGATTCAAATTAGGGTCCCAATCATTCCATAACTTTGCCAAGATTTAGTGGTATCTGTCTTCTTATTCTTAGTCATTTTTGTGGTTGTGTAATGGCAGTAAATCCTTGCAGTTTTAATTTCTATTTCCATAATGATTATACTGGATATATTTTCATATTTTATTGGCTATTCTGATATTCTATTTTCTGATGTACTTGTTCAAATATTTTGTCTCCTGTGGGAGAGGTATCTTGGTCTACCTTTTCTTATGGATTTGTAGTCTTTTCTGTTAGTGATATGATTCATTTGTTGAATATATATATGTGTGTATATGTACATAAATATGTATATATGACACATATTGTCTACCACTCTGGGTTGCCTACTTGTCCTTTTAATAAACACGAATGACTTTTTGATTTATTTAACAAGAAACTCTAAGTGAAATATGAGATTAAACACTTAGACCATAATTAATAGGAAAGTAGTTAAAAATCCTCTAATCAGCTATTTTAAAGAAAATATTTGTTAATCTAGATAGAAACATTTGAATTTATATAAATTAATATAGCTTGTATAATTATATTTTATAAACAATCATTTAGATTATTTTTAAATGTGTCTAATATTAAGGTTAAATGATTGCGTTAATATTCACAGTAAAAGTAGAGCCTTAAATCATGCAGAAGAAAGTAGTAACACTTTTAATGAAAACTATTAGGTAACTATAAAAATTACTGTTTTGAGTGGAGCATAATTATAAAATAGTGTCACATGGTATTAAAATAAAAAATCAATTATGAAATTAGCCTTTTACAACATAAATAAAGCTACTCTAGGTTATTGATAGGGAAAACCAAAGTAACATTTCAATCTGCTTCCATTTCTCAAGCTTTTATTTCTTTTCTTGCTCATGAATTTCACAGTCCTATTCTCCTTCTTTCCTCAGCCCTTCATCACCCTTTCTCTTATTTAGGTAAAACCATCTCGGGATTTCTCCTGGCATAAAGGACAATCCATTACTTAAAGAAGCTTCATCAGGCACTTAGTATAAAACTCTATTAACTTTAACACAGCACCTGGCAATTAGCCCAGGGCAGTTCCTTCCAGTTCGGTTCCTGTGAATACCTAGTGACTTACCTTCAGTATTCTGAGAGCACCAGGGCCCTTTCCCATTCCAATAGAATAAAACTGACAGCTCATAAAAGCCATCTTTCACTCTTTTTAGTTATTTTCTATTTAAAGATGATCTCCCTGATCTAACTGTCATTCCTTTGCATTCTAATCTAGCATTTGAGGATAGGAATAAGAATGTAGATTGAGTCTTACGACTACTTTGCTATTGGCTGAGTGTTTCAAACATGCTTTAAGCATGAACCTAATGTATTTCTTCAAAAACTTAATTCCTCTTTATTGTAGTTTATTAGACTAGGAGAATTGCTTTAGAAAAAAATTACCTTTCTAAAATAAAACAATAATACTAAAGTATCCTATTCACATTGAAACCGGTGGAGAAATGAAGCCAAAATTGTCCTCTTGGAGAAGACCAGATCCATCAACAAAACTCATCTATCAATGTTTCCATTTGCCTAATTAGAAAAACCCAAAGTGACTTGAATAACAAAATTTATTATAAAGAGTTCAATTTCATGAATTCAACAATCTATCCAACTTATGAATGGCCTAGTAGAGTCACTGATGATTTAACCAACACATACATTGCTGGCAGGTTTGGACAACACATATGTTCATAACTTGGGTACACTGTTTCCTCCCCAAAGTATTGCTTGTCCAATGAAATTGTCAAATGATATGTGACCCCTCAGTACCACCTTGTCCAAACCTGTTGATTCTACTCAAGTTCCCGGCCATGTAGAGCCAGTGCATGCACGCTCCCATGTGTCATAGTCAAAAGAGTAAAGCACTCTCTAATGTACTGTGTAGGTGAGAGCGATCTGCTTCCCACAATACCTATGTAACTGTATCAGCACCGGAGCACCTTTATTCTCAGCTACACCTCCATCTATTCAACATCATCCATCCTGTGAGATTCAAAAGTAATAAATAAGATTATTACTCATGAGTGAATATTAATCATGATAGCTCCAACTCACTACCTGTCACTTAAGTCATAAAGGGGTTCTGTTTCACAGCTATTCTCTAGATTATCCAGATGCAGTCTTTAGGCAGAACATAAAATCAGCAAGAATTTAATTTCCCTTCTCCAGGCAAAATAGGTCAGGTGGACTCTCCTAGCATCAGATGTTGGTTCTGTACCTTAGAGAAATACCTGAGTACGCTTATTTTTTTCTAGATACTCTTGTGGGTAAAGGGCTACTACTTCTTTCCCTGGCATCATGATCCTGTTGTGCATCTTCTTTCCATTTTCTATCACCTTCCTTCCATTTTACATTTTAATTATTTTAATCCATATTTTTTCTTCCCCCAGTGGGGCACCTGGTTCATATACATTCAGTAGGCAGTAACATCGCTCAAACCAAGACTTTTTCCTTCATCCATTTTCCAGTGTGATGTCACAGAATTTGATAGTAAAAATTACAAGAATATTTCTGACACTTGGTAATGGTGCCAATTCACAATCAGCCTTGCTTTAGTAATATAGCATAAGGTTAGATCCACTTCCAAGGTTTTACTTGGAATACATGCAGTCAAACTCAATGGTGTAGTTATCACATCATATAAAGTGATGCCCTGGCTACCAGCACAAGAAAGTAAAACTCTTGCCCTGTAATAATCATATAGGGGAAAATGTTAAAAACTGTGAGATAAGAAAGACATGGATATGTGTTTTATCATCTCCTACCCCATCACTCCCACCTTCCAGTTTTAGTAAAAGCTCTAGTAGAATTTCCTTTAGAGCACCCCTCATATACAACTTGGGACCTATTGATTCTTTCAGGCATCCACTTAAGCCCTTTTCTCTTCCGTTTTAAGTAACAGATGTTTTATTTGTGTATTTTTAACAGATCACCATTCCATTTCTGATAAGGAATGTGATATGCCCTTATATGATGCTTTATGCCCAATTTTCTTGTTAGTGGCACACACACAAAAAAAAGGAACTGTCAACATATAAGTAAAGACATTTTCAGAGATACAAAACTGAAAGAAGTCTTCTCTAGTAAACTAACATAAGAACTTCTTTAACAAAGTCCTATAGGTTTTAAAAAAGATATCAGATAGAAACCCAGGAATAAACACCAGAAAGAGTAAATGAGTTATTAAAAGTAAATGATCTATGTTCTTTATCAGTGGTTTTCACACAAAGATGAGAGCAGTTTTGTCTCCCTCCTCCTAGAGGACATTTGTCAATGCCTAGAAACGTTTTTTATTGTCATGGCTGGGGCAGAGTAGGTGGAAATTATTGGCACCTAGTAGGTAAAGACCAGAGATGATGCTAACTATCCTACAATGTACAGGATAGCCCTTCCCCCCAACAAAGAATCATCTAGCCTGAAATGCCAATAGTTCTGAGGTTGAGAAACCCTGATCTATCTATCTATCTATCATCTATCTATCTATCTATCATCTGTCTATATCTATGTATCTATCTATCTTCATGTTTATTTATCTATAGTGTGTATATATGTAAAGGTCTTTAAAACTATTAGTGGTTAAAAATCAAATAAATGTTCATTTATAGAATTTGTAGAACTAAAATATGTAAAAATAAGAACACAAGGGTAGAAAGACAATAATCAGTGAGGGTTTGTCATAAAGTTCTTAAAACAGTCATGAAGTAATAGAATTCTCTTGAACACAGACCCAACAAGTTACAGAGGTATACTGAAATCCTTAAAAAGTACGTGAAGAGAGCTAACTTAAAAAATTATTAGAAAAGATAAAATAAAACAATAAACAATGTTTGATTCAACTTAAAAAGGCAGGAGAGAAGTAATGAAGAAACAAAGAGCAAATGGGACATATAGAAATCAAATAACAAGAAGTGAACTTAAATCCAAACATATCAATAATTACATTGAATGTAAATAAACTAAAAACCCCCAATAAAGGCAAACTTGACAGATTTAATAAGAAAGTAAATCTGTATGCATTATTTACAAAAAAGAAAAAATTCACAATTGACTCCTAAAGACACAAACAGATTGGGAGTAAAAGCAGAAAAAATATTTACATGCAAAAACTGTATGTAAGAATACTAATATTCTAATGGTGTGGCCATTAGAATATTAGAGAAAATAGATCTCAAGGCAAGAAAATTACTCAAGATTAAAACAGGACATTTCATGATGTCAACTGATCAAGAGAATACAAAAATAGTATATGTGTATGCACTCATTAACAAAGGTTCCAAATACATAAAGCAAAATTGGCAGACTTTAATACTCCCTCTCTAAAATGAACTGATAAAATGAAAACAAAGTAGGTAAGGATATGGAAGATGTGAAGGGCTCTATCAATCAACTTGACTTAATGAATATATATATATCGAAGACCACACCCAATGAAAGAAGAAAACTAATCCTTCTTAAGTGGGAGACCACTTAGAAGACATGGTATATATCAAGGAGTGTTTTTCCTGTTTTCCTCTAAGAGTTTTATAGTGTCTGGTCTTACATTTAGGTCTCTAATCCATTTGGCGTTTATTTTTGTGTATGGCATTAGGTAGTGTTCTAATTTCATTCTTTTACATGTAGCTGTCCACTTTTCCCAGCACCACTTAATGAAGAGGCTGTCTTTTCTCCATCGTACGTTCTTGCCTCCTTTGTCATAAATTAGGTGACCATATGTGCATGGATTTATCTCTGGGCTTTCTATACTGTACCATTGATCTATATTTCTGTTTTTGTGCCAGTACTATACTATCTTGATTACTGTAGCTTTGTGGTATACTTTGAAGTTGGGGAGCCTGATTCCTCCAGCTCTGTTTTTCTTTCTCAAGATTGCTTTCCCTATTTGGGGTCTTTTGTGTTTCCATACGAATTGTAAATTTTTTTGTTCTAATTCTGTGAAGAATGCCATTGGTAGTTTGATAGGGATTGCACTGAATCTGTAGATTGCTTTGGGTAGCATAGTCATTTTCGCAATATTGATTCTTCCATTCCAAGAACTTGGTATATTTCTCCATCTGTTTATGTTATCTTTGATTACTTTCATCAGTGTTTTATAGTTTTCTGAGTACAAGTCTTTTGCCTCCTTAGACAGGTTTATTCCTAGGTACTTTATTCTTTTTGTTGCAGTGGTAAATGGGAGTGTTTCCTTAATTTCTCTTTCTGATTTGTTGTTGTTGGTGTATAGGAATGAGCAAGATCTTTTTTGACACACTTCCTAGAGTAACGGAAATAAAAACAAAAATAAACAAATGGGGCTTAATCAAACTTAAAACGTTTGCACAGCAAAGGAAACCATAAACAAGACAAAAGGACAACCCTCAGAATGGGAGAAAATATTTGCAAATGAAACAACAGACAAAGGATTAATCTCCAAAATATATAAACAGCACATGGACCTCAATATCAAAAACACAAACAATCCAATTAAAAAATGGGTGGAAGACCTAAATAGACATTTAACCAAGGAAGACATACAAATGGCCAAGAAGCACATGAAAAGCTGCTCAACATCACTAATTATTAGAGAAATGCAAATCAAAACTACAATGAGGCATCACCTCATGCCGGTCAGAATGGCCAATATCAAAAAATCTAGAAACAATAAATGCTGGAAAGGGTGTGGTGAAAAGGGAACCCTCTGGCACTGTTGGTGGGAATGTAAACTGATACAACCACTATGGAAAACAGTATGGAGGTTCCTTAAAAAACTAAAAATAGAACTACCATAGGACCCAGCAATCCCACTACTGGGCATATACCTTGAGAAAACCATGATTCAAAAAGAGACATGTACCACAATGTTCACTGCAGCATTATTTACAATAGCCAGGACATGGAACCAACCTAAATGTCCATCGACAGATGAATGGATAAAGAAGATGTGGCACATATATACAACGGAATATTACTCAGGCATAAAAAGAAATGAAGTTGAGTTATTTGTAGTGAGGTGGATGGACCTAGAGACTGTCATACAGAGTAAAGTAAGTCAGAAAGAGAAAAACAAATACCGTATGCTAACGTATATATATATGGAATCTAAAAAAAAAAAAAAGGTACTGATGAACATAGTGGCAGGGCAGGAATAAAGATGTAGACATAGAGAATGGACTTGAGGACACAGGGTGGGAGGGGAAAGCTGGGGCAAAGTGAGAGTAGCATCGACATACATACACTACCGAATGTAAAATAGCTAGTGGGAAGCAGCAGCATAGCACAGGGAGATCAGCTCGGTGCCTTGTGATGACCTAGAGGGGTGGGATAGGGAGGATGGGAGGGAGGCTCACGAGGGAGGGGATATGGAGACATATGTATGCATATGGCTGATTCACTTTGTTGTACAACAGAAACTAACACAGTATTGTGAAGCAATTATACTCCAAGAAAGATCTATTAAACAAATTTTTTTAAAAACACATGGTATAATAGAGGACTACAGAAAGAATGAGGGTAAAGTTGTGCTATGAAAATTTAGAGGTCTTGAGAGTTTCAAATATTCTCCTTGTAAAGATATATCTTTCAAATCTGTTGGAAGAATAAAGTTAAATTTTTGGCATTATATTAAGGAATTGTATCAGAAAACTTCGACATGAGTGAAGCACGGCATAAAGTGAACTGATATAAATTAGTGAAGTTGATGGAAGAACATATTTGAGAGTTTTAGAAAAGTTGATGTGAATGTATAATACATTAATAAAAGTTTATTGAAATGATCTCTAACAACGAGGGCTGAGAAGTTCCATGAATTTGTGGCAAAGTGATCAGCACTGTTTTTATGTTAAATGATGGTCATGGTCCCTGATAAAGAAAGGATATGATGGGATTTAACAAGCTTCTCAGATTGACTTGAAATGTATATTATTAATAAAACAACAACAACCAGGGAATCAATAAAAGAGGGTATACGAATCATGAATAAAGATGCACAAATTCATGAATTAATGAATGAATGACTTTTATATTTAAATCAAAATTTTGACTAGAATTTTATCATGCATCTTTTTATTATCTCAGGCTTTTGAAAATAAAATCATTGTGTATTAATTTTGAATACCTTGCTAGGTAGGAAAGTAATTTTTTTTTCTTAGTAAGAAGGCTTAGAGCTGTTCAGTAAGCATGTGTGGATCAAATGAAACTGTTTTATCAATGTTTATATTAAAAATTCAGAATGTATGATTTTATTAGGGATGACTATCATTCAAATAATTGTGATATCACTAATTTAAGAAGATAGTAGTTTATATATTTAATCAGTTTTGAACAAATGCATAAAGTATTTGAAAAATACAAATAAACTCTCTCAAAATGTTAAGTGTTTCAAAAAAAAAAAAAGAATAGTCATGGAGTGGCAACATTTAATTTTATTAATTGCATTATAGCCATGAAGAATTAAATCACAGTTTCTGTGGAGTATTAAATTTTCCACTCTTTGATATTACAGATAAATCAGATCTTAAAACTTAATTAGTGGCAACAAGATAAGAGAATTTTTTGAGGTCAATTATTTTTCAGTTAAAATGAAGATTTGAAGAAACAGTGAAGACAGAGCAAATTTCCTCACTATTCTTTATTAAAATATAGCTGTTGATAATAAAAGGAGATATTTTATCCCACATTGTGCTATGCATAAATCTCTCCATAACTGTTATCTGTAACCCTCAAAATTACCACTTTTACAAATTTATAAGTATCGCTTATAAACAGTAGTAAAGCAAACACATTTATGTCAAATACTGACCTATGAAAAGTACGTCTATTTTATAGCACCCTTCTGAAAGATGTTTCTATCTAGTCAGAGAAACAGGGTAATAAACCTGGATGAAACTTTAGAAATTATACAATCTAATCCTTTCATGTTAATTTTTTGAAGAGAGCAGACTGAGTTTCTAGAGAAGGTAATTGGCTTGCTCAAGGTCAGAAAGCCAATCCAGGGCGGAGCAAGAAATCATATGCTAGTGATAAAAAATGACTAACCTTCTTTTGTGTTGGGCAAAGAGCTGTGTAAATTTTCTGAGCATGCATGACTGATTTTCAATCTGGTAACTTTGTCATAAAATTCAACAACAATGTCAGCAGCACATTGTTACAGATTTCGCCTAGCACATTTACCAGAATTCACTGATAATTTCTTTCCATTGTGAATTTAAAATATAATTAAACATTGATAGTCATTATCAGGAGTAAACACATGGTATATGCATTTCTGCTGGTAAAGTCAGCATCTGAGCTGTACTGATGATAAAAGGGGAAAGAACAAACAGAGAGAAGAGTTGACATCCATGTGCTGCTGAAAATATTACATTATAAAGCTGGCTGGATATCTGAAAGTTACAGACCTAAAATTCTGCTTCTGAGTGAAAGCAGCATCTGGCTGAGGAATGGTGGACAAAGAGAATGATGAATGAAATCAGGGTTTGATGTGGAGTGGAATATGGGGAACAAACATTTCAGTTCTTTCGTGGAAGCCTTTATTTCCTTCCAGTTTTTCAAAGAGAGTAAAAAACTGTTTTGGAATGCTATGTACACTTTTCTGTCCTGTCTGCTCAATTGCCTTCTCTCTTCTTTTCTCACATTTCTTTCCTGTGGGATTCAGACCCACCTCACAGTTCTCTGGACAGTGCCCAAGCATCTGCATTTAGTTACTCTGGAAAGGAATTTTGTAGGAAATGGGAAAAAGGTATCATTTCCTTTCCTTTTCTCGTTTAACTGCAAAGCACAAAGAAAATATTTGGGTAGATAGTACTTGTTTTGCTCAAAATACGTTTTCTGAGAAATCATATATAATTATTTTGTATGTAATTATTTTATGATAATTTTTAAGGTATGTAATAACGCAAAAATATATAGTGTCAAGATGCTTGGATATGAGTCATACTCGTCATCCTCGATGGAAATTCAGATGAAGGAGAACTAGAAAATATGAGGTCCCTAACTATTTGACGTTCTGTTATTTAACAATTTCTAACAAATCCTTCTGTAAAAGGGAAGAGTTCATTGTGCAAAAAGGTACTAACACTTAGATTTCAAATGCTGTTGTCAAAATTTTTAATTAATAAAGGGTGTAAAATAATCTGAAGGTGTTATCAAAGTCAATCATGGCTCTTACTTCAGAAAACAGTTGGAACAGTCTCTCTATTTTAGGCTGCATTGTACATTGTTACCCCCATACTCGAAAGTTACACTGATTTTGACCACAATGTGACAAAATATCTTGATAAAATATCATAACACAACAGAGGCTCCAGGAAAAATGCAGGAAATATCAAGTCCACATATATATGAATCTGTTCAAAAAGCAATCACCATCAGCTGGCCTGGACTTTGACAGCACGAGGCAAATCATATTCAGAAAAGACATTAATACAAGGCTAGGTCAGTGGAATACAATTCATATCCCATTCAAATATTAATATTTTATCAAGTATTGTTTTATCACTTGAAATATGGATGACTAGAAATACTGAATTATCCAGTGATCTGTAATTTATAGGTATTTATTATATTGAGATTTAATCTTTGTTTCAAAGTCCCTCGAAATCTATAAACTAATATTGGAGCCATTTTCTACCAAAAAACTTCCAGATTAATGGGAAGCTGCAGGTTGGATCTACTACTATTATTCAATCTGCTTACCCAGAAGTACTTAGAACATTAAAACAAACAAACAAACAAACATCTTTTACATCCATTCCTAGAAAATTTTCTAAAATTGTTTGTTTTATTATCTCAAAATTTCATGAATGTTCCAGGAACAACTATACATAAGAAACAATGTAATAGCTTGTAAATAAAAGAAAGAAAATAATACTGCACTAGTTTGAATGTATCCACACATGGATGGCAAACCAAAGGGAAGTGACCATCATCAGGAAAATCCTTCACAAAAACTGGAGTATTTCAGGTAGTTCTTGATAGTGTTGTGTATATATAAATACTCTCTCAGAGCAAACATGCCACCAAAACCTTACTAGAAAGAGGCAGGGAGTTCTGCCCAACCAATCTACCCACAATTATCTCGTTTTAAATCTTCTCTGTTCCTTTAAGAAAGGAAAACATTTTAAATGGTAGGAGATTGGAGGTTCAGGCTAGATTTGGAAAGGTGGTGAAGTAGGTATTTTCCTCATAGATCTTTCATAACAACTACAAATGTAGTTTTGTTGTTAGTTTTATAATCGTTTTATAGATATTATGTTTTCCTGTCCAAAAATATATTGTTAGTCTTTCCAACTTGATAAGTCTGTTAACCAAGAATGACACTTGTTTGCATTGCCAGCTTGCACTTTTCCTACTGTGCATAAGATGGATGGCTTCTTAGTTACAGTTGAAAGGTTTTCAACTGGCATTATATAGAAATAGCAAGTATTTAGAACTGAGGATATGTTTACAAATACAGGTGAATTTCATCATGACCAAGAAGACACAATATTTTTGTAAATGAGATTATTTTTTAGTTGGATCTCATATTACTTCTACTACTCATAAATTTTCTTTAATTCAACTTGCAAGAAGACCATTTATCATTTCCCACTAGAATACAAAAGGGCAGCACAATTTGTTATTGATAAATATACAGCACTTAACACCATGCATATTATATTGTATGTGTTCAATAAATGTTTGATACATGAAAGAAAAGTTTAACATTTGATATTTTAATTATGTTATTAATTTTCTAAACCAATATCTAGGAATTTAATATATATTTCACATAAAAATAATGTTCTGTTCCTCTGTATAATACAAGCATGCTGTCCTCCAGTTTGATTTGTTTTTAGTCATGTTTTCCTGAAAATGTAATTTGAGATAAAATGGTGTTCCATCCAATTCATTATTATGTTAATGACCATTCAATAGACCTTACTTTTAAAAGAAAATAAATACACATAGCCTTTTGAAAAAACACCAAATGTGGGTGTGTATACATGTGTATATAAAATGTATATAATATATACTGTATATATGTATAAATCAACATGTTAACCTTTTTTCTGTTAAGATGTTCAAGAACCTAATGAAGAATTTGGTTTTAAAAGCTAGCATGGAGATTTTTGTTAATGTGAAAGCTTTAGTTTAGTTTTTTTGTTGTTGTTGTTGCTGTTTTAGCTGAGCATTTGTTCTGCAACAAGCAAGTTCGTGTTGAATACCAGTAAGATGAATTGCCTAAAATTCAGACTGCAGCATTTTCAATGTGGCATGTTGTAGTAATGCTGTGCATTGAGAATACAATCACAGGGTTGAATTTTACTTTATCTCCAAATTCTAATCTAACTAGAGTGATAATTATGTAATCCAGCATCTAAAATTAAAGAGAATATTCAAAGTTACCCAACACTATGTATATATACATAAATATGTGTGTGTGTGCATGTGTTTATATTTTAACTCCATCATAAATTGGATTTCTCATGTTTTATAATTTTCAGATAGCACACATCTTAAAAATGTAAAATAACTAAAACATTGACTCACAAATGGGAGCATTAAGAATAAATAAGCTCGGGCTTCCCTGGTGGCGCAGTGGTTGAGAATCTGCCTGCCAATGCGGGGGATGCGGGTTCGAGCCCTGGTCTGGGAAGATCCCACGTGCCGCGGAGCAGCTGGGCCCGTGAGCCACAATTACTGAGCCTGCGCGTCTGGAGCCTGTGCTCCGCAACAAGAGAGGCCGCGATAGTGAGAGGCCCGCGCACCGAGATGAGGAGTGGCCCCTGCTTGCCGCAACTAGAGAAAGCCCTCACACAGAAACGAAGACCCAACACAGCCATGAATAGATAAATAAATAAATTTAAAAAAAATAAAAATAAAAAAAAAAAGAATAAATAAGCTCAACTAATAATTCCAGAAAGCAGAAAAGAGCAATCGGAAATAAATATAACATGGTACACAAAAAGAACACAGACTTTGGGTCAAACAGATTTCAGTTAGAGTTCTGATTTTGACATGTACAAATATGTGATTATCTGTGAGTTACTTAATGTCTTGGAGCCTCAGTTTCCTCATTTAAAAAAATATACATTATAAAAGCCTCTTTCAAGGTTGTTGAAAGAATGTAAATCATAGATGATAGATATGGGTTTATATTTATAGCTCTCAACTAAGAATTCAGAACATACAAGTGTCCAGTAAATGGCTTCTACATTTATTATTACTAAATTTCTTATCTTTATTCTTTTGTTATTTAAAATTGTCATTAACTAGTATCTATTGTGCAACATTTATTAAATATCTACTACAATTGCCAGAGAATCAACTTGTTACTATAGCTATAAAGGCAATAGGTCATGGTGTTCAAACTCCAATGTTCCCAGTTCAGTTTATCTACAATACATGACTAAGTATATTTTCTATTTATTGAATATCCTAAATGAGAGAGTATCTGTAGTATACTTATAATTTCAATTTTAAATAATTAAAACACAAATATATTTCATTTACAAATAAATATATTATTTAATCTATGAGTAATTAGAAAATACTGGGTTATTATTATGGGCTTCTATTTTTTACTTTGTTATGAAAATGAGCAGTGATACATTGGTGGATGTGTTTTGACCTAAAAATACCTCTTGCAAGTTGCTATTTGAATAAGTCACTGTTATTAACCGTTTGAAGTTTCATTGGCTCTTTTTATGAAAAGCTTTCCTGATTAATGGGAAAGGATCCAATGTTGCCAAATGAAGTAACTCAATCAATTATAAAATTTGAATTAAAAGGTGAGTTTCATTATATTGTAATTTTCTTTCAAGTTAATTCTGACTTATGATTTCCTTTTCTTCCATAATTTGTTCAAGTAGCTTTTGTTGAACACCAGTCTAATTATAGTAATCAATCACCAAACTTTATAGAAGAAACTGTACAGTTATGTTCTGGAATGACAGTTTTTATGTCAAATTAATTTATATATGCATTTTGTATGCACACTTTAATAATAACGGAAATTTGAAAACTTTAATTTATATGTAATACTTTTTTAGACTCCAGAATACCAATGGATTAGGATTGACATTTTTTTTTGAATTTTTAATTTAACTTTATTTATTTTTTTATACAGCGGGTTCTTATTATTTATCTATTTTATACATATTAGTATATATATGTCAATCCCAATCTCACAATTCATACCACCACCACCACCTCCCCTGCCACTTTCCCCCCTTGGTGTCCATAAGTTTGTTCTCTACATCTGTGTCTCTATTTCTGCCCTGCAAACCAGTTCATCTGTACCATTTTTCTAAGTTCCACATATATGCATTAATATACGATCTTTGTTTTCATCTTTGTGACTCACTTCACTCTGTATGACAGTCTCTAGATCCATCCACGTCTCTACAAATGACCCAATTTCGTTCCTTTTTATGGCTGAGTAATATTCCATTGTATATATGTACCACATCTTCTTTATCCGTTTGTCTGTCAATGGGCATTTAGGTTGCTTCCATGACCTGGCTATTGTAAAGAGTGCTGCAGTGAACATTGGGGTGCATGTGTCTTTTTGAATTATGGTTTTCTCTGGGTATATGCCCAGTAGTGGGATTGCTGGGTCATAGGGTAATTCTATTTTTAATTTTTTAAGGAACCTCCATACTGTTCTCCATAGTGGCTCTGTATCAACTTACATTCCCACAAACAGTGCAAGAGGGTTCCCTTTTCTCCACACCCTCTCCAGCATTTCATGTTTGTAGATTTTCTGATGATGCCCATTCTAATTGGTGTGAGGTGATACCTCATTGTAGCTTTGATTTGCATTTCTCTAATAATTAGTGATGTTGAGCAGCTTTTCATGTGCTTCTTGGCCATCTGTATGTCTTCTTTGGAGAAATGTCTACTTAGGTCTTCTGCCCATTTTTGGATTGGGTTGTTTGTTTTTTTAATATTGAGCTGCATGAGCTGTTTATATATTTTGGATATTAATCCTTTGTCTGTTGATTCATTTGCAAATATTTTCTCCCATTCTGAGGGTTGTCTTTTCATCTTGTTTGTAGTTTCTTTTGCTTTGCAAAAGCTTTTAAGTTTCATTAGGTCCCTAATTTGTTTACTTTTGTTTTTGTTTTTATTTTCATTGCTCTAGGAGGTGGATCAAAAAAGATCTTGCTGTGATTTATGTCAAAGAGTGTTCTTCCTATGTTTTCCTCTAAGAATTTTATAGTGTCTGGTCTTACATTTAGGCCTCTAATCCATTTTGAGTTTATTTTTGTGTATGGTGTTTGGGAGTGTTCTAATTTCATTCTTTTACATGTAGCTGTACAGTTTTCTCAGCACCACTTACTGAAGAGACTGTCTTTTCTCCATTGTGTATCCTTGCCTCCTTTGTCATAGATTAGTTGACCATAGGTGTGTGGATTTATCTCTGGGCTTTCTATCCTGTTCCATAGATCTATATTTCTGTTTTTGTGCCAGTACCATATTGCCTTGATTACTGTAGCTTTGTAGTATAGTCTGAAGTCAGGGAGTCTGATTCCTCCAGCTCCATTTTTTTCCCTCAAGACTGCTTTGGCTATTCGGGGTCTTTTGTGTCTCCATACAAATTTTAGATTTTTTTTTTTAATTCTGTAAAAAATGTCACTGGCAATTTGATAGGGATTGCATTGAATCTGTAGATTGCTTTGGGTAGTATAGTCATTTTCACAATATTGATTCTTCCAAGTCAAGAACATGGTATATCTCTCCATCTGTTTGTGTCAGCACTGATATTTAAATATAGAGTCTACCATATGGAATGCTCAATAATTTAGAAATAATGCACTAATTTTTAGTTTTTCTGTGAAAATTATAGCCATAAGATAGATAAGTACACTCAGTGATGAGGACAATAATTCTTCCTTTTATGCATTTTCACTAAAAGTTGGCAGTTTATCCCTGTTTAGTACTTATTGTAGATATTGTGGTTAGTTGCGTTTTTAGTTTTACTCTTTTCTTAATCTCAAAAGTGATATGTGGTTTACCAGGTAAAGTTAAATGAATTAAACTAAACAAAATTAAAAGAAAAAAATGACAAACGAAAACCTGACAAGTTTAATATGTATAAAATAAAAGCTGTGGTAAGAGGATAAAAGAGGAATAAGTCCTGAATGGTTATTACAAAAGAGTGCTAACACACATGACATCAAAATGGGATCTAGTGCTGAGTTTAAAAAGATTTCAAGTATTCACTATTATCCCCAAATCTGTAGCTAAAGTCTGAAAACGTTTTCTTATGTCTTTTTCTGCTCTTGATAATTGGGTGGAAGAAGCAACTGCAGAAAAAGACAGGCAGAGCAAGTGAATATTTCACATGAACTCTCTATGAATAAAGCAAAAACACCAGGACTTCATACATATTGAGAAAAATCTAAAGTCAGAAAAAGTAAGTACAAATTATCCTCTATTATCTAGAAAAAATGCATTGTGCAGGGAATTTAACAAATCACCAGAGAAAGAACAGAAACAAAATATTACAAGAAAGATTGACACAAATTTAGTTGAGTTGCTTATCACTCTCAGGATACATAAAAGTGAATAGAAACCACAAAATGTAACTGAGAGAATCAAATTGCATTAATATGATGAAATGGAAGTAAAGGAAAATTAACTCAATAATAATAGACAATTTGGTGAAATTTGATGATGTTATGCCTAATAAAGATTTAAAAAATACATAATAAATACAAAATTTTTAAATTGCCTGGTATACAAAAAGAATGCAAAGAATCCAGTCTAGGGAGAAAAAGGAAGATAATAACATTCTTTGCAAAAGCTTTAAACCTGGAAACATTTTAAATTAAATAAAAATTCAATTCAATAAGAGTTAAAGATTAGATAATAAACAACAGATTGACATGAAAGAGACATTGGTGGTTTTAGAAAACAGAGAACCAAAACACTACCATTATAGGAAATTAAATCAATGAGAAAGAGCTGGAAGCTTTACGTAAACAAAATGCTTATAATAACATCAATAAATTCAAAGGATAAATAAAAGTGGGAAGAACTCAACAAATAGAAAAGTATCCTAAGGTTTAACATATGAAATTTTCTGGAATGACAAGAGAACTGCAGGTGCAGTTCAAACTAACAGTCAACATTTGTAGATAGAGGGTTAGATAGATAGATATAGATAGACAAGATAGATAGATAGAGTTCTTATAAATAAGTTTTTAATAATGTAGATAAAGAAAAGATTTTATGTGGGTTGATGATTGGTAGAAGCAGAACTAAGCATGGCCTCAGATTTCTTCTCATCAGCTTTCAAAGTCCCAAGACAAGAGAACAATGTCCACAAAATTCTAAGGGGGAAAAACCATGAAACAAGAATATTATTCTCAGCTAATGTTTAAATAATTAAAGAAAAAGCAAACATCCTCAAGTGCAGAATCACTTACACATGGGGAGAGGGAACTTTTGGACAAGATTTAACCAATTAAGAAGGGTATTGAAAACTTTAATTCTCTTTTTCCTTCCAACAATTGGGTTATCAGCATATTACTTATCCATTGCTGCATAAAAAATTATTCCACAGTTTAACACCCTAAAAATGTCACACATGTATGTTCTCACAGTTTCTGTGTGTCAAGAAACTGGGTTTGGATGATTTGGATTCTTAGTTTCAGGGTTTCTCACAGGTTGAAATCAAGGTATTGGCCAGTGTTGTTATCTTAATCCTTGACTGGGGATAGATCCAGTTCCAAGCTCAGTCACATGGTTTTGGCAAGATTCAGTTCCTTGTGGACTGCTGGACCAAGATCATCAGTTCCTCACTGATCCTCAGTTCCTTGACTAGTTCATCTTCAATTCCCTGTCGTGAAACTGAGCAATCCTCAAAAAGGTTTTTCTCAGTAACAGACCTCTTTGTGTTCCCCACCTCTTACTTACAGAAAAACTTTAGTCTCCTGAAACTTCTTGGAGTTTCAAAAAGTCTGGCTCACGGGTTAATGATCAGAGGAGTGAGAACATGCAGAGACAAAGAGTAGTCAGGGAGGAGAACTGGTAACACTTTAAACAATAAATCAGCTATATAGCAGAGTCACAGGACTTTTAATCCTCCCTGAAGAACTGACATCCTGAATGTCTGATGTACATTTCTAAGTTGTTTTTAAAGTTGTTTTTACAGAAATCAGACTCCCACCATATGGGAACTGCTGACCACAAGCACATAGAACCCAGACAGGTTGGAATCAGAAAGTTGATGATTGAAATTCCGGAAATATCACCATGTCATCTTGCCATCAACCATTCAGAGAATTTTGCACAAGCTGATCACACACCACATGACCCTCTCCCTCACACTGTCTTTAAAAACCCTTCCCTGAAAGCCATTGGAGAGTTTGGGTCTTTTGAGCACAAGGTGCATGTTCTCCTTGCTTGGCACCCTGCAATAAATGCTGTACTTTCCTTCACCACAACCCGGTGCCAGTAGATTGGCTTTGCTGCATGTCTGGGGAGCAGAACCAAGTTTGATTTGGTAAGAATCACATGGCTCTTTCCAACATGGCAGCTTGCTTCATCAGAAAGATCAAGTATGGAGCACCTAAGAGAGACTGTCAGCAAGAGAGAAAGAGTACAAGCATGATGGAAGTCACAGTCTTCTATAAACTAATCTCAGAAGTTACAACCTATCTCTTTTGATGTATTCTCTTTGTTTGGAGCAGGTCATTAGGTCCATCTCAGCCCCAAATAGAGGTTATTACTCAAGGAAGAGAAGACCATAGTTGCGAATATTTGGGAGATATTTTGTAAGCAGCTCCCACAACCAGTTTGTTTCAGATTAACCATTTCATTGAGAACTATTAAAAACGCCAGTCAAAACATTAAAAACAAAATATTTTTGTTCTCCAATGAAGGCATTGGAGAAATTTCAAGGCATCAAAGAATTATAGGACCAAGATTCCAAAGAGAAGGGATGTTCCAAAGAGTTGAGTTCAATAACTGGCACCATTTTAAACTTCAAGTCATTACTCAAAAGGAACAGCTGAGAAAGAAAAAAACTGAGCACATATGTTAGCCAACTGAAAACCTGGGAGTAAAAACACTACATTTCAGGTACTACCTAGGAGGAAGGGCTCTGTTACATATCCCAGGCTTTAGTTTAAACCCCACAGAATTAAATTCCAGGAGTAAGAGAAAACCACAAATAGAATGACTCCATGTTATAAATGTATAGGACCTTAAATGGAATATTAATTCAAATAAAATAAAAGTTCTGAAAGAAAAGTAAAATTGAACTTGCAAGATGAAAATACAATTGGAAAAATAACTAAAAGCATTTTGAATACAGGACAGGTGACCTTTCCTCAGTCAGAATATTTAACTGCCATGCAGAAGACCTAAACTTATTCTAAAAATTACATGCTGAAATATAGACCAAATCAGTCACCTAAGAAATATAAATACAAAAATATAATTAGAATGAAATTCTTCATACAAACAGAAATTTCTGAATTATAGTGAAAACTGCAACCCAATTCTAATATGTAAGAAATGTACATCATTGTTGTTGTTCATTATGACAGAAGTTCACTTCGGTAATATTTCAGAGTAAATTTCTTTTTTTTTTTTTCTTAACATCTTTATTGGAGTATAACTGCTTTATAATGGTGTGTTAGTTTCTGCTTTATAACAAAGTGAATCAGCCAAACATATACATATATCCCCATATCTCCTCCCTCTTGCATCTCCCTCCCACCCTCCCTATCCCACCCCTCTAGGTCGTCACAAAGCACCAAGCTGATCTCCCTGTGCTATGCGGCTGCTTCCCACTAGGTATCTATTTTACATTTGGTAGTATATATAAGTCCATGCCACTCTCTCACTTCGTCTCACCTTACCCTTCCCCCTCGCCATGTCCTCAAGTCTATTATCTACAATTGCGTCTCTATTCCTGTCCTGCCCCTAGGTTCTTCAGAACCATTTTTTCTTTTTCTTTTTTTTTTTAGATTCCATATATATGTGTTAGCATATGGTATTTGTTTTTCTCTTTCTGACTTACTTCACTCTGTATGACAGACTCTAGGTCCATCCACCTCACTACAAATAACTCAATTTCGTTTCTTTTTATGGCTGAGTAATAATTCCATTGTATATATGTGCCACATCTTCTTTATCCATTCATCTGTCGATGGACACTTAGGTTGCTTCCATGTCCTGGCTATTGTAAATAGAGCTGCAATGAACATTGTGGCACATGCCACTTTTTGAATTATGGTTTTCTCAGAGTATATGCCCAGTACTGGGATTGCTAGGTCGTATGGTAGTTTTATTTTTAGTTTTTTAAGGAACCTCCATACTGTTCTCCATAGTGGCTGTATCAGTTTACATTCTCGCCAACAGTGCCAGAGGGTTCCCTTTTCTCCACACCCTCTCCAGCCATTATTGTTTGTAGATTTTTTGATGATGGCCATTCTGATTGGTGTGAGGGGATAACTCATTGTAGTTTTGATTTGCATTTCTCTAATGATTAGTGATTTTGAGCATTCTTTCATGTGTTTGTTGGCAATCTGTATATCTTCTTTGGAGAAATGTCTATTTAGGACTTCTGCCCATTTTTGGATTGGGTTTTTTTTTGGTTGATATTGAGCTACATGAGCTGCTTGTAAATTTTAGAGATTAATCCTTTGTCAGTTGCTTCATTTGCAAATATTTTCTCCCATTCTGAGGGTTGTCTTTTTGTCTTGTTTATGGTTTCCTTAGCTGTGCAAAAGCTTTTAAGTTTCATTAGGTCCCATTTGTTTATTTTTGTTTCCATTTTCATTTCTGTAGGAGGTGGGTCAAAAAGGATCTTGCTGTGATTTATGTCATAGAGTGTTCTGCCTATGTTTTCCTCTAAGAGTTTTATCGTGTCTGGCCTTACATTTAGGTCTTTAATAAATTTTGAGTTTATTTTTGTGTTTGGTGTTAGGGAGTGTTCCAATTTCATTCTTTTACATGTAGCTGTCCAGTTTTCCCAGCACCACTTATTGAAGAGGCTGTCTTTTCTCCATTGTATATTCTTTCTCCTTTATCAAAGATAAGATGACCATATTTGCATGGATTTATCACTGGGCTTTCTAACCTGTTCCATTGATTTATATTTCTGTGATACCAGTGATCTCTTGGTTATTAAGTAGTGTTACTACTTAATAACCAATAACTGTTTAGCCTCCATGCGTTTGTATTTTTTACAGATTTTTTCCTGTAATTGATACTTAGTCTTATAGTGTTGTGGTCAGAAAAGATACTTGATACAATTTCAATTTTCTTAAATTTACCAAGGCTTGATTTGTGACCCAAGATATGATCTATCCTGGAGAATGTTCCATGAGCACTTGAGAAGAAAGTTTGTTCTGTTGTTTTTGGATGGAATGTCCTATAAATATCAATTAAGTCCATCTTGTTTAATGTATCATTTAAAGTTTGTGTTTCCTTATTTATTTTCATTTTGGATAATCTGGCCATTGGTGAAAGTGGGGTGGTAATGTCCCCTACTATGATTATGCTACTGTCGATTTCCCCTTTTATGGCTGTTAGCATTTGCCTTATGTATTGAGGTGCTCCTATGTTGGGTGCATATATATTTATAATTGTTATATCTTCTTCTTGGATTGATCCCTTGATCGTTATGTAGTGTCCTTCCTTGTCTCTTGTAACATTCTTTATTTTAAAGTCTATTTTATCTGATATGAGTATTGCTACTCCAGCTCTTTTGATTTCCATTTGCATGGAATATATTTTTCCATCCCCTCACTTTCAATCTGTATGTGTCCCTAGGTCTGAAGTGGGTCACTTGTAGACAGCATATATATGGGTCTTATTTTCGTATCCATTCAGTCAGTCTGTGTCTTTTGGTTGGAGCATTTAATCCATTTACATTTAAGGTAATTATCGATATGTATGTTCTTATTACCATTTTCTTAAGTGTTTTTGGTTTGTTATTGTAGGTCTTTTCCTCCTCTTGTGTTTCCTGCCTTGAGAAGTTCCTTTAGCATTTGTTGTAAAGCTGCTTTGGTGGTGCTGAATTCTATTAGCTTTTGCTTGTCTGTAAAGGTTTTAATTTCTCTGTCGAATCTGAATGAGATCTTTGCTGGGTAGAGCAATCTTGGTTGTAGGTTTTTCCCTTTCATCACTTTAAATATGTCCTGCCACTCCCTTCTGGCTTGCAGAGTTTTTGCTGAAAGATCAGCTGTTAACCTTATGGGGATTCCCTTGTATGTTATTTATTGTTTTTCCCTTGCTACTTTTAATGTGTTTTCTTTGTATTTGATTTTGGATAGTTTGATTAATATGTGTCTTGGCGTGTTTCTCCTTGGATTTATCCTGTATGGGACTCTCTGTGCTTCCTGGACTTGACTGACTATTTCCTTTCCCATATTAGGGAAGTTTTCAACTATAATATCTTCAAATATTTTCTCAGTCCCTTTCTTTATCTCTTCTTCTTCTGGGACCCCTATAATTCAAATGTTGGTGTGTTTAATGTTGTCCCAGAAGTCTCTAAGACTGTCCTCAATTCTTTTCATTCTTTTTTCTTTATTCTGCTCTGCAGTAGTTATTCCCACGATTTATCTTCCAGGTCACTTATCTGTTCTTCTGCCTCAGTTATTGTGCTCTTGATGCCTTCTAGAGAATTTTTAATTTCATTTACTGTGCTGTTCATCATTGTTTGTTTGCTCTTTAGTTCTTCTATGTCCTTATTAAATGTTTCTGGTATTTTCTCCATTCTATTTCCAAGATTTTGGATTATCTTTACTATCATTACTCTGAATTCTTTTTCAGGTAGACTGCCTATTTCCTCTTCATTTGTTTGGTCTGGTGGGTTTTTACCTTGCTCCTTCATCTGCTGTGCGTTTCTCTGTCTTCTCATTTTGCTTAACTTACTGTGTTTGGGGTCTCCTTTTTGCAAGCTGCAGGTTTGTAGTTTCCGTTGTTTTTGGTGTCTACCGCAGTGGCTAAGGTTGGTTCAGTGGGTTGTGTAGGCTTCCTGATGGAGGGGACTGGTGCCTGTGTTCTGGTGGAAGAGGCTGGATCTTGTCTTTATGGTGGGTAGGACCAAATCCAGTGGTGTGTTTTGGGGTGCCTGTGACCTCATTATGATTTTAGGCAGTCTCTGTGCTAATGGGTGGCATTGTGTTCCTGTCTTGCTAGTTGTTTGGCATAGGGTATCCAGCACTGTAGCTTGCTGGTCATTGAGTGGAGCTGGGTCTCAGTGTTGAGATGGAGATCTCTGAGAGAGCTTTCGCCGTTTGATATTACGTGGAGCCGGGAGGTCTCTGGTGGACAAATGTGTTGAACTCGGCTCTCCCACCTCAGAGGCACAGGCCTGACACCTGGCCAGAGCACGAAGACTCTGTCAGCCACATGGCTCAGAAGAAAAGGGAGAAAAAAATGAAAGAAAAAAAATAATAAAATAAAATAAAAAATAATTTTTAAAAATAAAAAAAATTTTAAAAGTAATAAAAAAAGAAAAAAAAAGAAGAAGAGAGTAACCAAACCAAAAAACAAATCTACCAATGATATGAAGTGCTAAAAACTATACTTAAAAAAAAAAAAAAAAAAAATGCAAAACGGACAGGCAGAACCTAAGGACAAATGGTAAAAGCAAAGCTATACAGACAAAATCACACAAAGAAGCGTACACATACACACAAAAAGAGAAAAAGGGGAAAAATATATATATATCTTTGCTCCCAAAGTCCACGTCCTCAATTTGGGATGATTTATTGTCTATTCAGGTATTCCACAGATGCAGGGTACATCAAGTTGATTGTGGAGATTTAATCTGCTGCTCCTGAGGCTGCTGGGAGAAATTTCCCTTTCTCTTCTTTTTTCGCACAGCTCCCGGGGTTCAGCTTTGGATTTGGCCCCGCCTCTGCATGTAGGTCGCCTGAGGGCATCTGTTCTTCACCCAGACAGGACGGGGTTAAAGGAGCAGCTGTTTCGGGGGCTCTGGCTCACTCAGGCTGGGGGGAGGGAGGGGTACAGAGTGCAAGGTGAGCCTGCGGCGGCAGAGGCCAACGTGACATTACAACAGCCTGATGTGTGCCATGTGTTCTCCCGGGGATGTTGTCCCTGGATCACAGGACCCTGGCAGTGGCGGGCTGCACAGGCTCCTGGGAGGGGAGGTGTGGAGAGTGACCTGTGCTTGCACACAGGCTTCTTGGTGGTGGCAGCAGCAGCCTTAGCGTCTCATGCCCGTCCTGTCTCTGGAGCTCGTTTAGGCGGTGCTCTGAATCCCCTCTCCTTGCGCACCCCGAAACAATGGTTTCTTTCCTCTTAGGCAGTTCCAGTCTTTTTCCCAGACTCCCTCCCGGCTAGCTGTGATGCACTAGCCCCCTTCAGGCTGTGTTCACGCAGCCAACTCCAGTCTTCTCCCTGGGATCTGACCTCCGAAGCCTGACCCTCAGCTCCCAGCCCCCGCCCGCCCCGGCGGGTGAGCAGACAAGCCTCTCGGGCTGGTGAGTGCTGGTCGGCACCGATCCTCTGTGCGGGAATCTCTCCGCTTGCCCTCCGCACTCCTGTTGCTGCGCTCTCCTCCGTGGCTCCAAAGCTTCCCCCCTCTGCCACCCGCAGTCTCCACCCGCGAAGGGGCTTCCTAGTGTGTGGAAACCTTTCCTCCTTCACAGCTCCCTCCCACTGGTGCAGGTCCCGTCCGTATTCTTTGTCTCTGTGTTTTCTGTTTTCTTTTGCCCTACCCAGGTACGTGGGGATTTTCTTGCCTTTTGGGAGGTCTGATGTCTTCTGCCAGCATTCAGTAGGTGTTCTGTAGGAGCTGTTACACATGTAGATGTATTTCTGATGTGTTTGTGGGGAGGAAGGTGATCTCCACGTCTTACTCTTCCACCATCTTGAAGGTCTCTCAGAGTAAATTTCTATTTAAATAATTTTCTTCCATAAAATCCTAATCATTGTTTGAATTGTGTTTTGTATGTTTGTGTAGTTGTGCTTAAATATTCAGATTGTAAATGTGTCAATGTGTAGACCAGTTTAAACTGCATGCATAAACAAAGTGGGAATACATTATAAAATATGTAATTATGCTACAACATCTTTGTAAAATATATTTGACATATCCAAAGGAGGATGCAGAGTATATTATTCAGTGTGCTACAAAACATTTCATACAATTCAAAACTACCTGAAAATTACAAAATTAAACCTATAATTATACCATTCAGGGCCATTCAACATTCATCTTATCATCTACACTAATGGGAGAGAAGGGAAGTAAGTTCTGTTCAAGTGAAAACCAGTTTCTTGATTTTTGTCATTAAGCTAATTCTCAACGATGCCACACAAATATTTCTGAATTACCAGTTTACATCTCTTCTGTTTCTCATAAGTCACATATTCAAAATTTGCACACATGAGGGACAACTGAGTGGCAAACATCCATCCACTTTGAGAAGTCCAGTCTTTTCCCATTACCCTTCTCCGGTGTTTTCTTGGATTTCAGAAATAATGCTTATCTATTTCACATATTATCCTTATTGATTCACATCAACCAAGCAGCAGTGTACTCCATATTATGATTATTCCCATCTTCTACTGATCAGTTCTTGCTATGTTTTAAATTCTCAAGTCTTCACCATTTACCTCCATGATGATTTTCTCTAAGACTAGTCATAAACCATCTCTCTCATCTCTCAATTCCTAAAAACTCAGCCAGTGCTGGATTGTAATTTAAAAACAGATGAACAAACAAACAGCCAAATAAAAATTAGGAATAAATGATAAATTGTCATCTTAAGGGAATAAGTAGCTATTGTTAGAGCTATCAGCCCATAACGGATACTAGAGCCACTTGCTGAACTCCATACTATGAAGGACTTACTGATCCCCACAGAGCAACATGGTCCAAGTTCACTTGCCTTTTATCTTCAGGGATAGGAAAAAATCTCTTCCTCCCTCAACCCAAGGCCTGCTGCCTTCCTCTTTCTGAAGTCTAAACCATTGGTGGAGGGACCGTCCATTTTCTCAGGGAAAATCAAAATCTACTTTCCCTCATCCCTGCAATTAAAAATGAATCTGATTTCTGTGTCCCAGACATAACAGTTCCCTAGACTGCAGGCCATCTTCTACAAGCTGGCTTATTTATATGTATACCCCATTTGCTGGAAACCAACAATCTAATCCCACTCTTCTCCCGTGCTCTCTTGCAGTGTTTCCTCTCGTGCTGTGGGGAGAAAAACTCAGTCTTGTATTCCCTTCTGATATTGTGTGGACACCTAATTTCCTGTGAGCCAGGTTTTCTAAGATAACATAAATTATTCCCAAGAAATGTGATGCCCAGGAATGTACTAGTCTACATCCTCAATTGGGAGGAATTGACAAAAACAAACAAATCAAGACAAACAAATAAAAAAACCCAACCTCTTTCTCTAACTTTCAAAGAAAGTCATTTTTATGACATATCTAATTTAAAATAAAAATAAACAAAAAACCTTTTGATTGATCCTCTAAATGTCTGACCTATATTAAGTCCTCTTGGTCCTTAATGTCTGATGGAGATTGTAGTCAGAAGGGTGCCTCAGCAAACCCCTGGGACCTAACTGTCCAGGTATATACAGTTAATTTTTTCCAGGAAAAAAAAACCCAAATCACTATCAAACAACTGATTTAAGGGACATTAAAGAAGGCAGCATATATACACTATGAAGTATGTAGCCTCATGAAACACTGAAAAAAAAGGAAGTATTTAGGTTTGGTTCTAAAGGAAAAGAGAAAATGACGACTCTATTTATGGGCTTCAAGTCCTGAACAAATCTATATCCACATTCATTGGGCTTTTGACTGAATAATCGTAACATACCAAGCACTAACCTGAGGTATGATGAATCTTTTATCTATTAGGTTACGTGGTTTAAGAGGATATTGTGCGTACTTGGAAGCATCAGAATCTTAACTGTTTTAAGTCCAATAATCCTACTAATATTAGTAGGAATTCTGTGAACAAGAACCCAGGAACTCCTTGAAATCTTTGTTTTCATCATGATGTAGGAACAAGAGTACCAGTAAGTCAATATCCCAATGGTCTGTGATCTCATTGTGAATAGGCACTCCTCAGGGACTTTAGGTAAGAGATCATCAGTGGAGATTTAATATGGGAATTTTCTCTGCACAGTTGCACAGTAGATTCCTTCCTATTAAATTAGACCTTGTGTGCCACAAAGGAAAAAGAATGTTCCTTGGGTAAAGATCTGAATGATAAGCAAGGAGGTAAGGAATTCTGGGCAGTTTTGGAGATTCTCATGACCGGATTAATTTGTTGACTACAAGGAAAAAGTTGTAACCACGGGAAGGTTTAAAGTTGAATGTGTCTGCATCAGTCAAAATTTTCAAGTCCTTTATAGTTAGGAAAAAATTATCCTTATGAATTTAAGGGTAAAATGGGAAATTGGGTACTTTCTTTCCACTTGGAGGACCTTAATTTTTCATACTTTTTTCCCTCAGTTTCTTGGCTAATGCAGGATAGCTGATTTTTCAACGTCCTTTTAGTTTGCAGTATCTCCAAGTGTCTTTACCAAGAGATTCCCTACTCTGATGTTCAAGGACTAGAGTGGGAACATCTAGTTATTCTATCTACAAGGTCATCAATTTGTTTTGTGTCTTATGTTCCTTTTGTTCTAAGGTTTCTTCAAAACGTTCAGCCAGGGGTTGAAAATCTGGAAATGGTGTTGTTTTCCATTCTAGTGCTTGTTGCATATTAAATCCTATGCTGCTGTATAAAGACCATTTATAAAAAGTGAGGGGAGAATGCATCACATCTACTTCAAAACATACTTCTGAATGCTATCTACTTAGCCTATCCCTGAAGTCTCCAATGTGCACATCCTTTCTTTGCTTGGAAAAGGGGTCTTCCAACTATACCTGCCTTTTTTGTAAACAGATTTTTACTGGAATTCAGCCATACACATTCATTTGTTTTGTCTGTGTCTGCCTTCACTCTAAAATGGCAGAGCTTAGTATTTGTAACAGAGACCAGATGGCCAATAAAACCTAAATTATTTACTATGTGGTTCTTTACAGAAAAAGTTTGCTGATCGCTGATATATAGAACTGAATTATAAACTAATCTAGTTTCACAGAAAAGACTTCAGGGATGATAGCCTCCAGAAAAAAAAACAAAACCACCTTGTTTAACATCTACAACTTTTCTAAAATCTTCTGGTTTTCCATACAATGTAATGTGAGGTCTCTTAACACATGATCAAGTTCTTCCTATTCTTGTCTTTCTCATCTAAGTATTTGCACCTGAGGTCCCCATTACATACAAACTAATAAATGTAGAACTGGGAGACCTAGGATTGTATTCCTAGAACTAGTCTAAATTTCTGCCTTATTTAGGCTTTAGAAAGTCTTTCACAAAGGCTATTAGTTGAGACCAGACCTTATAATTTCTGACTGATTTTTCCTGTTCTGCTGGGGTTTTGCTTCAATAGAAATCTCCTGGGCACCCAGGAGGGAATGGAAGCAGGTCAAAATGAAGAGTAGGAGCAGAGGGAAATAAAGGAGCATTAGATGGGAGAAGAGGAATAGTGAGATAAAGGTCATAAGTTTTTCACATTTTTAAAAATTTGTTTTGGACAATCTTTTAAGAAAGTAATTTTGGAATCTGCAATTTTTGAGCTTTCTTCATACCAAGGCACATAAAAGAACAATTGGATGTTTGACTCCCTTTTTGTTCTAAAATGTCTTCAAATGGGAAAAAAATGTTTATATCAGAAATTCCTCAAAGTAGTCACTAAGAACTTAATTTACCCTTGTGAATTATGATGTATAGAAAAAGGTGCACACAAATGTGGGTTATAATGTGAATATATGTAGTGAGCACAAGTCTAGCCCACAAGGAATGCACACTTATACTGAATCATACCTCTGAGAGTTTGGCAATAGTTGGCTCAAAGTTCTGTTTATTACCTCATGTCTTGGGATCCCTAACTAGAGGACTGTTATCTTAAATCCCAAACACAACAATCTCTGAGTCCCAGAAGATGGAAAGTGTACAGAGGAGATCTCTCCTAGAACCAGACTCCCAGCAACAAAATAAGGCAAGATTAAGGAATGTTCTTACAAGTTTTGATATGGGATTCAAAGCAAAATGCTACAGTGATACTGATATGAGGGGACTTCCTGGATACATTGGCCCTTGGAACTGTGTTGAAGATAAATTTCTTCACTTATTCTCTTCCTATGAACTTGTTCTTTAGATTCACAACAAAGATAGTGAGGACAGACAAGAACAAAATATAGGGTTGTGAGTAATGAGCAGGTTTCCACCAAGAATTAAAAATTTCACGATTGTTTACATAATCAAAGAATTTCTAAAAAAAACCCTATTCTTTATTCCTAAAAGTACAAATGAACTTCACATTGGAGGAGGTTGACAAAAATAAATTAGAGACCAGAGCCAATGCAAGACATACTCCCTTGAATATAAATTGGTGCAGCCACTGTGGAAAACAGTAGGGAGGATTCTCAAAAATTAAAAATAGAACTACCATATGACCCAGCACTTCCACTCCTGGGTACGTATTCGAAAAAAACAAAATCTGTAATTTGAAAAGATACATGTGCCCCAATGTTCATAGCAACATTATTTACAATAGCCAAGATATGGAAGCAACCTAAGTGTCCATCAACAGATGAATGGATAAAGAAGATGTGGTATATATATATATATATATATATATATATATATATATATATATATATATATATATATATATATATACACATACACACACACACACACGCACACGCACACACATGCAGTGGAATACTACTCAGTCATAAAAAGAATGAAATTTTGCCATATGCAGCAACATGAATGGACTTGGAGGGCATTATGCTAAGTGAAATAAGTTAAACAGAGAAAGACAAATACTGTATGGTATCACTTATATATGGAATCTAAAAAATACAATAAAGTAGTGAATAAAACAAAAAAGAAGCAGACTCACAGATATAGAGAATAAACTAGTGATTATCAGTGGGTGCAGAGGGGAAATATCGGGGTAGGGGAGTGGGAGGTGCAAACTATTGGGTGTAAGATAGGCTCAAGGATGTATCGTACAATATGGGGAATATAACCAATATTTTGTAATAACTGTAAATGGAAAGTAACCTTTAAAAATTGTATACAAAATACAAAACATTAAAAAAATGAACGACATACTTTCCTGCAGTGACTGGGGAAATCCCTGAGCGGTAGGTTAAAAAACCTGAGGAGTCTGTGTTTCTGAGGTGAACATCTCAGGCCATGATGGCAAAGAGGTTTTCACTGCATATCACTGGTCATACAGATTGTTGACTGTTGATGCCCTGAAAAGAACCCCCCTTCCCTGAAAAACACAAAAACCCTGTTAAAGCCAAGTATATTGCTAACTATAGTAAATGAGACCAAGTACCATCACAGATTCTTAGTATGGTGTTGGAAGGGGCACGTCAAGATTGAGATAGTCATAAAGTTTTCAGGATCTTCTTTAAAGTGGGTCTTCCAATACAGAGACTGGATTGGGATTGGGAAAAAGAAAAATACGATGCCTTCCTGGACATACATGATTTATGTAAGCAGATGTCTAGAAAATGTACATGAAGGATTCATACCCAAACAACAGGGTAGGTACAGCAGGTATGGGGACTGGCAACAAAGATGATAGTAAGAAGAAAATTGTTTTCATCTTTATTTTTTGAAACTTGTATTTCAGTAATATTTATATTTTGATTGTATAATTAAGTATATAATAAATATTTAAATTAAGTTTTTCTAAGATATTATTTTTTGCACTGTCCTACAGGAAGTTATAATTCAACCACATATTGAGTAAATTTGTTAAATTAAATAAGTTAGTGCTTCACAGAACTGATTTTTCCCCACCAAATATTTAGCATTAATATTCAAAATGAATTATCTGAAATCTATGTGATGAAGACAAAGGTAAAAGAAAAGTAAAGCATGCTCAAAATCTAAAAGCAGCATAAATGCTGATGAAAGATAAATAAAATAGATTTACTCTAAATTTATTTAAAAAAAAAACCTTTAAAACTAAGGTTTAAGTATCATGTGGGAAATGAATTTGGTTTTCCTTAACAAATTAGTCAAAATATCTGCACCTTAATTTACTAGTTTCTTTCAGTGACCCAAAAAATTTTCAGAGAAATTTTCATTTGTTTCCTGCTGCGTTATGTTGGCTGTATTATATTTCTTTAACTATACATGTTTGTGTGTGCTTAATAAATATGTATATATTTATTTTGATCTATATTTTAATATATGAATGTTTTTCGTGTTAATAAAGGTTCGCACGTGTACTAGTTTGCTAGGCTGTCATAACAAAGTACCGCAGAGTGGGTGGCATAAACAACAGAAGTATATTTTCTCATAGTTCTGGAGGTGGCAGCAGGGTTGGTTTCTCCTGAGGCCTCTCTCATTGGCTTGTAGTCATCCACCTTCACTCTGCATCCTCATGTGGTCTTTACTCTGTTCACACTTATCCTTACTGTCTCTCTTTGTATGTCCTAATTAATGTTCTCTTCTTATTAGGACAGCAGTCAGATCGGATTAGGGCCCACCCTAATGCTTCATTTTAACTATCCCTTTAAGGGCCTTATCTCCAAATACAGTTACATTCTAAAGAACTGGTGGTTAGGGCTTCACTATATGAATTTTGGGGGAGCAAAATTCAGCCCATAATAATAAATAACTTTTTAAAATGCATTGATAATGCTATAAATAAAATGTTATTCACTGTAGCATAATTACAAAATACAGAAAACACATGAAGAAATAATATAATCTATAATCCCAACACTTTAATATGGCTATTCTATTCTCAACAATCTAAAATAGTTATAGATGAATATGACATACATAATGACTTATAATATTGCATTTTGCTGTTTTGTAAATAGTGCCCTAAATTTAATTTTTAGGTAATACACAATGTTTTATTATTATGTATATTACTTCATATCATATGCCTGTACATAATTCTTGGCCCATATTTGGTATTCTTCTATTATCTTGAAATGGACTTACAATCGGCTAATCAACTTTTTAGAAAGATTGCACTAATTCAAACTCATATCAACGTTGCAGGCATGCTTATCTTACCACATTGGGGTATTGAGGCTCTTGCAATGAACAAAGAAATAAGAATGATGCAGTTCATATCAAAAATTAAAGAGGGATGGTTTGGGGGGGAATCTCAAGGAAAATAATGAAAACTGAAACAATCATAAGGGTGGCAAAATAAGCCATCATGGAAAAATGGATCCTCATTTAACATAGAAAAACTCTGTCTCTTCACTGTATACTGAATCCACTGGTGCTCTTTGGATGGACTTGCTTTGCTGTTTTCTCAGCAACACCTCCAAATGATACTGCTCTATCAGCATGCATCACCTAATCAGTCACTCTCTCTCCTTTCTAATAATGTCTCTTTTTCTATTCCTTCAAGTCTTTCTCTGAAGTATTTCCTACATGCTTGCTATGTGCCAGGCATGGTCTTAGTATTGATGTCTCTATGTTCTTTTAATACAGTTCTCAGCTTTGCCTTACTCTGCCATTTATGCAAGTTTATGTGGATCTCAAATTCACTCTTAAGAGTGAGGATCTAAAGTGTTCTGCCAGTTAACAACTAGCTATAATTTCCCTTATGGGGTGAAATTTTGACCCAGGTAATCACCAGACAACTAAAAAATAGCTATTTTGGTATAGGCACCTCCTTTCTTTCTCGAAATAAACTGTTTTTAAGTTTACAGGTAAAGTGGCATAAAGCATATTGCCCGTTACCAGTATATTAAGGATTAATTCAAAACTATTGAAAAGTATAAAGAACACTGACAAACTCTATTAGCTCCATCATCCAGATCTCGCATGTTCGACAATGATTTTTGCCTTAATTACTTCAGATATATACTATTTAATTTAACAAGAAAAAAACAGATAGATTTAAATCCTTAAAGTTTTATCCCATTCCCTTCCCTTCCTGAATATTTACATAATGTAAAGGTGGTAAATATTCATCTCATGAAAAATAAAGGTACAAAAAGAACACCTAATACAGAAGCTCACCAGGCAAAGCCATTGGAACACTCTTGCAGTTGAACTAAATTAAATACATTTAGCTTGCAGAGGAACCCTGTGGCGTCTCTGAAAAAGATTAATAAAGAGAGGGCCTTTGTAGAGTTTGCATATGAGTTGAGTGGTTCTAGGAAATAATCAAGGACATAAGGGCTATTTTAAATGCTGTCAAGAAGGGGGAACAGCTCACCAGTTGACTGTCTTAGTTATTTTTGTTAAGGAAGTGGGCAGAATAAAGATGTCCTTAGTAAGAAATCAGCAATAACTGTGGAGAAAGGATTGGTTACTATTTTGCAGCTGTGGTGTGATCTTGAGTACATACTGTCAGAAACAGGGTTGATATTCTATTAGGAACGTCACAGTTTTACTATGAGCAAAGTTGCTTCTCACCTTCTTCCTACAATGTAAACTTTATGAAAGTTAAATAAAACAATGTTATTCATTGAAGATTTAAAAAATCTTTATATATTCATGTTTTAATTTGCATTTCATTTATTACCAAGAATTCTTTTCTTATGGTCAGTTATTTGCATTTTAATGTGTGTTATCCATTAATGACTTCTGCCAACTTGAAAAAAACACACTTAGACACTAACTTGTTACTCAATGGATATAAGATGTTTCATTTATTTATGATTATTAGTATTTCCTTATTGATATTCACAAGATTTTAAGGATTAATTTTATTAACTTTTGTTGGCCATGTTTCAGCACATTATATGCTATTTTTCTTTTAATACTGCTTATGATGTTTTTAATGTATGTTTTTATGTAGTTACATATGTAGATTTTTTAATCTAAGTTTTTCCATTTTTTTTGTAAATGGAGAAAACATTCCTATTTTTTATGTTTTATTCAAAATTTTTTTACATTTGCCCTTTGATCCATTTGGAAGAAAAATATGTTGTGTAACATATAACTTGTGAAATATACAACTTGATTTTCTTTCATAAAAAAATTATCAATTTCCCTAGCAGTGTTTATGATTCCTTGATTCTTTAGGGAGTATTGTACTGTTTTCATTATTGGGCTTTATATTATCAGGAAGATTTGCAATAGATTTTGTGAAAAATAGGAGAAGGAGTTCAGTAGGGAACTGGGAAATTATATTCTAATTTACCTGGGATGCTTTGCTCACATCTCTTTTTTTTCCTCTTATTGCATTCAGGTAAATTTTAGGAAGTTGTCTACATTCAACTGTTTTTGGCTTATCAAAAAATAAATATAATATAGCCTAACCTGTGATTCAAATTAATATTACAAAGTCTTCAATGATTTCAGGTTGTTTTCCTCTTCCCAGTTAGATGTAAAGTTCTTGAAAACAGTATCTGCTGTGGACTTAATGTTCGTGACCTCCCAAAATTCATATGATGAAGTCTAAATCCCCAATGAGATCTGGAGATGGGGTCTTTGGGAGGTAATTAGGCCAGGTGGGTGCAGCCCTTACGAATGGGATTAGCTCCTGTATAAGAAGAGACACAAGGGACTTCCCTGGTAGTCCGGCGGTTAAGACTCTGTGCTTCCAATGCAGGGGACATGGGTTTGATCCCTGGTCGGGGAACTAAGGTCCCGCATGCCATGTGGCATGGCCAGGAAAATAATTAATTAATTAATTAAAGGCATCTTATTTAAAAAAGAAGAGACACAAGAGAGACGATCACTCTATCAACTTTCCACCCTGTGAGGATGCATCAAGAAGACAGCAGACTGCAAACCAGGCAGACGCCATATCTGATTGCACCTTGATCTTACACTTCCCAGCCTCCAGAACTGTGAGAAATAAATATTTGTTGTTGAAGCCACCCAATCTATGGTATTTTGTCATAGCGCCTGGACTTACTAAAACAGTATCTGCATAAATATAGCCTTACAAATAATGGTACCTGAGGTGGGACTGACAAGACTAGAATTATAGTTTCAGCAGAGACTGTTAGTTTCTCCCTTCATTTTTATGTTTCAAAGTCTTTCAGGGAAAGTTATAAAATGAATGAAACTTTTAGTCTATCTTGATTTCAAAATAAAATATAACACTGTTATATTTGTGACTGTACAATTAAATATGCTTTATATTCCAGTGAGCCATAATTATTTTGATTAAATTTTGTTCCTTTTGAAAATGTGATTTTTCATAACCAATTTATCATTAGTAGGAAGAGAAGAATAATCTAATATGTTTTTCTTATTTCAAATAAGGAGTGAATTTGAGGAACTATATTTGATTTTGAATTCTAGCATAAGTATTGTCACTTGAGAGTCAGTACTGTATATAAAAGTAAACATTTCCCATAGGATGTCTTAATGTACTGCCAGTGGTGAATGCCTTGGGAAAAAACCTAATGGCTTATTTTCCCTTTCTGAACCACTTCAAACAGTAATTGAAAAATCTTACTGCTCTCTTAACAGTTAGGTAAAATTAATGCCATCTCTTATTTACATGCAATATATAGCCATTTGCAAAACACGTAAGCTACAATTGCACAAAATATCCACATTTAAACATGTAGTTATACTTTTAATATTTCTAGTAACCAGCAGAAATACTTGGAAGGAAACATCTGAATTTGCATTAATAGTATTACGTGGTAGGCTGAACAATGGCCTCTTAAAGATATCCATGTTGGAATCCCCAGGACCTGTGAATAAGTTACCTTACATAACAAAAGGAACTTTGCTGATGCGATTACTTTAAGGATCTTGAGATGGGGAGATTAGCCTGGTTATCTGTAATCATATGGTTACCAATGTAATCATAAGGATCCCTATAAAAAAGAGGCAGGAACGTCACAGTTAGAGATGGAGATATGATGACAAAAGCAGAGGTCAGAGTGATGCAAATGCTGGAAGGGACCATGAGCTAAGGAATGTCAGCTGCCTCTAGAAGCTGGAAAAAGGTTGGAAAGGGATTATCGCCTAGAGCCTCAAAAAGGAAAGTAGTTGAGCTCTTGATTTGACCCCACTGAGACTGATTTTGGACTTCTGACCTCCAAAACTGAAAGAAAATTGACTTAGGTTGCTTTAAGTCACTAAGTTTGTGGTAATCTGTTACATCAGCAGGGGGAAACTAATACAAATAGTATTTTATTTTTCAAATTCCCTCAAATACCTGAAATATTATATTCTCTAACGCAAGTGCGTATGTGCATACACACAAAGAAATTAAAAACTGAGTCACTGCGTATGTATTCTTTTCTTTCTTTGAGTTTTTAACACCTATACTCTCTTTGAAATACTTCTTTCAAGAACAACGACTGACACTTTATTAATACATCACTAAATATATACAGGGACAATATTTCCTCACATATAATTTATTTTATAAATTTCCTATCACATTACTGAAAGTACAGCCCTGCTTCCTTTTTCTATGCCTTTAATGAGAGTCATCTGTACCAGCATACTGTGGAGTTAGGGAGTAAAACAATGCATTTTACTGAAAGTTTGAAACTGAGAAGTATAATGACTTAAGCTATAATCATTATTTAAAAGGATTGTATTTTCTGTGAAATAGGGAGAAAAAAATATAACTAGACCCTGGCTTAAAGCTTGAGTTGAAGAGGTAATAATGTTTTTGTTTCTAAATAAGGTTTTTGCTTTTTTTACGGAGGAAAAGAAAAGTAACTTCTATATGTGATTTATACAACTTTTTTCAATTAAAAGTTTTCTCCAGTTTAGAGTATCCTTCTAGTATTAGAAAATAACAAATTCCTGACAAAGTTTCTAGATTTAACTCTGTCTACAGAACTCTTAAATAACTCTTAAATAAAAAAAGAAAAGTTGACTTGATTGGTTGCTTCATGTGATGTTAAATAGGAAGAAAGTCAGCTTTTCTTCCCAACCTATTTAAAATAATGTCTCCTCAACTCCCACTTACCTCATGTCATTCTTTTTGCCCTGTACTCTGTTTCATTTTTCTTTATGGTATTTCTCACCATTTGCTTATTATCTGTTTCTCTTTTTAGAACAGAATCCACAAGGGTAGGAACTGGCTCTTTTTTGGTTACTGACATATTTCCAACACATGGAATAGAAGTATCTTCTTGGGAGTAGACAGCTGATGAATATTTGCCAAATGAATGATATTGGAAAATGTAGAGTAAATTCCATAAATGAGATGATTGAAAGTAATTTGCTCTTATTTTCCTGAGAAGTTGATTGGTCACACATACTCAATTATATATTGAGTGCACATAAACCTGGCGGGGTTTTTCCTTTTTTTTTTTGTGGTGTTTCAGTTTATCTGTAAAATTAAAATTCCTTCTCCCAAGTATCCCATAAATGCCAATAAATGTCATTTAATCCCTTACCTATGACGGACACTCAGGAGCTGTCTTAGACTTCTTAATTATTCCCATTCTCCACAGTAGCCAGACTTAATATTCCATGCTGATGGCTGTCAAGTGGCTGTATTGGTAAAGGTGATAACTGAAACAAGAGCTTTCTCATCTATGCATCTGAGCCACCATAAATAGCGGATTAAATTCTTTGACAAATCTCATACCAAATGGCACAGCTTGTATTTTTTCCACTTGAATCTGGGATGATCTGTGGCTTCTTCAACCAACGTGGCAAAAGTGATTTCAAACTGTTTTGAGTCTACCCTTTAAGAGGACTGCGAGTTTCTGTTACATTCCTTTTGAAGCACAAGTCATAGTAGAAAGCTGACTCCCTTGCCATACTGTGAGGAAGCACAACTAGCCATGCTTTATGGAGAGCAGAAACAGGTACAGGGTAGTGTTCAACTATCTCAGCCCCCAGCCTGTGGAGACATTTGGGCAAAGGCCACAGCCATCCTGGAGCACAGATGAACCAAAATAGAATTTAGTGCTGGAACTGGTGTGATATTGTAACAAAAACCTGTCATGTAGCATTGGCTTTGGGACTGTGTAGCTGGCACAGGCATAAAGGTCTTGAGGAAGTTAGTACTAAAAGCTTGGAAACAGCCTGAGAAAACAATGAGAGTTTGAAGGACACTAAAGAAATGTTACTGGAGGCTGGAAAAAAGGAAACCTTCGTTACATAATGGCCAGAAGCTTGGCAAAATGATTGCTTGTGGTAATACAGAAAATAGCATACCTAACAAAGTCATGGATTTGCATGGGTATACTTCTAAGCAGAATATAGAAAGTACAAATTGGTTTCTTCATGCTTCCTAGGATAAAACACAAGAAGATAAATATAACCTAAAAAAGAAACTTCACTTTTCAAGAAAAATACGGAGGAAATATTTCCAACTCAAGACTTAGGGGGATCAAAACTAAAACAGTCTTATTCTCTATTCTCTCTACATAGAAAAAAACATTCAAAGAAAAAAGGGAGAGGGGGTCCTCAAGGCAAATATAAATTTTATGGCACTTCAGGGTCTTAGTGTAAAAATCCTAAGGATATCACTGTAAGACATTCTGTTAAGAACCTAGAAAGATTTAAGGCAGTGCTTCATTGAAGCTTTCAGCTACACAGAAGGTATCATAAGGGTTTTATGAACATCCTTCAAGGACCAGGACTTTCTGGGTAGAAAAATAAAACTAATTCTCATCTCAAGTCTTTCTTAGAAGAACATTCTCAAAATTAGAAAGACCTTCAAGAAAAAGATCAAATATAAAAACTGTCCACAATAGGGATTCTAGGAACTGAAGAATACTGTCCCATAGCAGCAACATTGAAGGCCCAAAGTAGAGAGAACCTGTCTCAAAGAGAATTGGGAATGTAGCACTTTCTAGTGGAGTGTACCTAATACATTTCATTAGAAACCTCCATTGATAACCTTGACTTTGATGCCCACTTCCAGTTTGAGTACTGAATTCCCCTAATGCATCCCTTAAAATCTTCGTATGATTTCAGTTTCCTGTGCTAAATCCTGACTGAAACAACTTCTCAAATCCTCTCTCACTGAAAATAAAACCCATTTTAAGTAGCAGTGATTTCAGTGTCTATTCAATAATGAGTGCTATTTAATGTATTGGCCCACTGTCACTAGAAAACCAATGTCATTGACTGAGTTGTGTCCCCCTGCAAATTTGTACATTGAAGTCTGAACCTTTGGTGCCTCAAAATATGACTGTATTTGGAGGTAGGACCTTTAAAGAGGTGATTAAAGTAAAGTGAGATCATATGAGTGGGCCTTAATCCAATATGATTCATGTCCTTGTAAGAATTGGAGAGGACACAAACACACACAGAGGAAAGACCATGTGAAGACAAAGGGAAAAGACAGCTATCTACAAGACAAGGAGAGAGGCTTCAGAATGAAATCAACCCTGTCAACATCTTGTTCTCGACTTCTAGTCTCCAGAATTGTGAGAATATTAATTTCTGCTATTTAGGCCACCCCATCTGTGGTATTTGTTATGGCATCTCTAGCAAGTTAATACAATATATTTCTCCAGAAATGAATAATGGGTATGAACTTTGTACAACATTTCACATTGGTTGTTTACTCCTTAAGCAAATTAGGTACAGCTTGGGACCCAGTACCCATGACTGGTACATTTATTTTCTTATTTCAAACCTGAACCACTTCCCATTTAATATCTCTTCTCTATTCTCTCTCTCCATACCTAAAATCTGGTGAAATGAAATCATATTTTTGGGAGGTACGGCTATCGGTACAGCTACTGAAGGTGAAACAGACATGTAAATTTAGCATGTTTTAATGCACTGTCTAGAGAAATGGACTTGAATAACTTATGAATATAAACCATTTAAAACTACGTTAAACTTTTAATTTAAGAAGCAGGTATATTAATACCACAGACTAACCCATTTAAGATATAATTTATTTCCTTTGACTAGTAAATAGTAAACAGTTTAGTAAAACTGTTGCGTTTTTTATATTTTATATTATTTTATAAATGTATTTATAAAATATATTTTACATTATATTTATATTTTATAACTGCATATAAATTGCTGCATAAACATTATATAATTATTAAAAAGAAATAATGTCATGGACTTTTAAATTTTGTCATTTAAAAAATGTCTTCTCTGTTTAACAGAGTCAAAGCAATAGGTGAAAAGTAGAAAACAGAAGGGAAAAGAAGAACCAAGGCTCAAATCTTTCTCCAACAGTATAGATAATAGGCATCTGTAAAATTTGGCCCAACAATCATGAAGTTTTACCCTCCAACCTGAAGCAACTTATCTATTTTATCTACTTGAAGTCAGCTTAAAGCAAATATCATCAAAATGAAAATTACACAATTAAATAATTTTCATGTTTTACAATTTTTTGTATTATCTTAACAGATTTAAGTGATTCCAAACATCTATCCTACCTTGTACCAGCTGACAAATCTAAACAGAGCTGTTTTGAAAAATACTCTCAATTTCTCTCATTTTGTATAAATAAAACCTAGTCTTTGGTCTTAAAGACAATTAATACCTATTTTGATGGATATGCCCACTTAAATCTTAAACTGACCTATAGTGTTGTCACTGTGTAAAATTATCTGGACATTCTGTATCACCTGCTTTTTTCTATAGGTTTTTCTACTAAAAATGAGTTCTATATACAAACAAAAATGAAATTAAATCTTTAGCAAATTAACAATAGAACTAATAAGAAAATAATGGGAGCAATAACACAGCAGACAAAATGGTGGTATCTTAGCTTCAGCTGCTATAACAAAATAACCATAGACTGAGTGGCTTAAACAATGGGAATTTATTTCTCACAGTTCTGGAGGTTGGAAGTCCAAGATAAATTTGTGGGCAGATTGGGTTCTCAGCGAGGACTCTCTTCCTGGCTTGTAAGCTGTTTTCTAGAGATATCTTTACATGGCAGAAAGAGGAGGCACCAGTATCTCTACGTCTTTAAAAAGGTACTAATTCTAACATGAAGGCTCTATCCTCATGACCTCATCTAAACCTAAATATATCTTAAGGGTCCCATCTCTAATACCATCACACTGGGGATTAGGGCTACAAATATACATTTTGGGGGGACTCAAATGTTCAGTATATAATAGGTGGTGAATATAAAACTCTCTAAAATAGTAATCAGACTATGTGACAAAAGCATGTTCTAATAAGAAAGAACATTTAAAAAGACTGTTGTTTCTAGAATCAATATTTCATCTTAAAACATGGTCATATAAACAAAGGGTCATATAAACAAAACTAATACAAAAAATAATATATAGACCTCTGATCAATACGTCTCAGAGAAGAGGGATAGTGGGGACAACGTAAGATGATATTATTATTGTTATTATTTCATTTTCAATTGCATTCCTTTAAGTTTTCAATTTGAAAATATAAATTTGTATTTGAGGAAAAAACAGGTATTTTAATACAACCCAATGAAGTCAATAATGAGGTTAAAGTTCCAGTTATGGCTGCTGACTTTGTAGAAGGGCATGTCCTCCCCAATAACTACCTTATCTGTCTCTGCTATGTAAACATTCCTCCAGATAGTAGCCAAGGAAATTAAACCAGATTCTGAAAGAGAGTGACAACTAACCAACAGTCTTAGAGATAAACAATTCTGATAGTCATTCTAGGCCATGGAAAATTTGATCCTCACAATCATGGGGTGAGTGGGTGCTATGGGTATTTAATACTTGGGGGTCTTGAAATGTCTAAAGATCCTGTAGTTCTGCCACAGTTCCATAAAATGAAAATAGCTTACCTATTTTTTTTTAAGTGAAAGACCAACTTCTTTCTTTCTTTCTTTGATTTAGTTTGAAAAGGTCTAGCCAAACAGGAAGTCAGATGCTTAAAACAACTCCTGGCCATTTATTCACTGGTTACATTCAAGCTTATGATGAATTTCTTTTCCAAAGGTAAGGGAGTAAAGAGTGTGTGATAAAGCAGATATTAGATGATATTCAGGAGGACAAGCACAGGTTAGGCTGCTATCCGGTGCAATGTTGTCTAACATTCTGCTGAATATTAGAATGTTCATTTCCACAGAAACTGGGGAAATGGCAGAATCCAATGAGTAAAGGATCTTAAAAAAACTAAAAATAGAACTACCATATGACCCAGCAATACCACTATGGGGCACATACCCTGAGAAAACCATATTTCAAAAAGAGACATGTACCACAATGTTTATTGCAGCACTATTTACAATAGCCAGGACATGGAAGCAAGCACAGTGTCTGTCTACAGATGAATGGATAAAGATGTGGCACATATATACAATGGAATATTACTCAGCCATAAAAAGAAATGAAGTAGAGTTATTTGTAGTGAGCTGGATGGACCTAGAATCTGTCATACAGAGTAAAGTAAGTCAGAAGGAGAAAAACAAATACTGTATGCTAACACATATATATGGAATCTAAAAAAAAAAAAAAAAAGGTTATGAAGAACCTAGGGGCAAGACAGGAATAAAGATGCAGATGTAGAAAATGAACTTGAGGACACAGGAAGAGGGAAGGGTAAGCTGGAACGAAGTGCAAGAGTGACAAGGACATATATACACTACCAAATGTAAAATAGATAGCTAGTGGGAAGCAGCCACATAGCACAGGGAGATCAGCTCGGTGCTTTGTGACCACCTAGAGGGGTGGGATGGGGAGGGTGGGAGGGAGAAGCAAGTGGGAGGGGATATGGAGATATACGCATACATATAGCTGATTCACTTTGTTATACAGCAGAAAGTAACACAACAATGTAAAGCAATTATACTTCAGTAAAGATGTTAAAAAAAAAAAAGACATGAGTGCAGTGTTACTCTTTTGTTCTTTTAATTTTGTCAAGACAGTGTCCTTCCCTTCTCTTTCTTTCCCTTCCCTTCCCTTCCCTTCCCTTCCATTGAAAACTAGGGCTGTTTCTTCTTCCTCATTTACAAAGTGCAACATCTGGGCAGAAAAAAAAATGTTGCAAAGATATTTTCCCTGTGACGTAAGAAAAAGATCATTGAGTCTATTTTCTGAGCTCTTAACCTCTGTAATCAAGCAAAAGAGCCTGCCTCAAGCCTGACTCTCCACTCCCTTAGCTACTTTATCCTGGGGCTACTTGGCAGAAGTCCTTTCAAAGGTTGTGGCTAACTGGAATAGAAGCAACAGGACTGCAATCTCCTCCAGGTTTCACCTTTACAAAGCGGAGGTGTTAATTGACTTCTACCACTGTGATCTGTTTTACTTATTTCTGATAACTTTATGTCATTTTCTCAGGAGTTGTAAGTTGACCTTCACTGTCTTCCAGAATTTTTCACATGTGGAAGGCATCCTTTCTTCCTATTTTACAATGGTAATGCATGCCTGCCTCTATTTTTATAATTCTATGGTTATTTCAATTATGATCAGTTGAAGTAACAGAATAATATATCTGTCCTCAACTCATAATCTTATCAGGAAGTAAAAAAAATGCATTTTCAGATAATCATAATCAAAAATGGTAAGAGATGTATCCATCAAAATTAAGCTTTTTAAACATTTCTAATATCTACTAACATATTCTTTCTTTTTCTCTCTCTTTTTTTCCTTTTTTATTTCAAATATATAATTAATTATTTATATACTTTTATGTGGGATTTCCCTCAGAATAAGGCATTGGAGAAACACGGTCCACTGATTCTGAATCAATTGTAGCATATGCCTCATTCCGATAACACAGAACAACAATCGAATTCTCTTAACTATTTAAAAACTCAGTCTAAAATAGATCTGAGAAAGAACTATGATAATCTACCCATGTAATATAAACTATATCCTTAAGGAACTGTAGCAATTCTAAGTCCTCTACCTTCACTTATTCCAATTGAAAACCAAGGTTTTATTTTTCCTCTCTTATATAAAGCTGTATTTATTAATCAACATGTTATATGGGCCTTTTCTGGTTCAGTTAGTGCCTCGGTTTCTCTCCCCTGAACTGAGGAAACTCAGAGTTTTGTCTGCCATAAATGGGACACAGGAAATTAGATTTTTCCTCTGCACACTTCCCTGTGCTAACCCTGTCCTAGCTCTTTCCTGCCAAGTTGCACTTGATGACATTTAAAATAAATAGGTTCTTCTAGATCAACCCTTTCTCAACCAGGTTATGAGATATAATTAAACACTAATGTCCTAAGGCATACAGTGTAGGTACTATCCTTGAAAGAATTGAGTAAGTAGGCGCTGAAATCATTTTCAGCAGACCTTTAGAAATAAAGTACTTACATCATCTCCATGTATATTTGGAGGCTTCTTATCCTTCAAGTTTCTCATTTTTCAAGTTTCAGGCTTTAGAACATGAATCATTCACTGATGAAGAGAGTGGCTGAGGACCTTGTCTTTGACTAATCCAAGCTATCGCTTCCTTTTCTGTTTTCCCCTGGTTGCTGTGTGGGTGGACCTTTCCTGTTTCTGCAGAGAAGGAAATTCCCTTTTATCATATCTTGCTTTATCTTTACTCTAAACTCCATTGTAAAAATGCTATGAAGTATGCCAGGCCTAGTTCTTGATATGTTAATGAGAGCATAAAAGAACCTGAAAAAAATTTCTCTTAATATCACTTCAAATTCAAGATCATCTTCTTGTTCTGACTCTTTTGCTTTGCATTTTTTTTTTTTTTGCTTTGCATTTTTGTTCTCTCAATTGTAATCTTTCCTGAAGTAGATGAATGACTCAGGAAAAACAGAAATCAGTATATACAGAAGGATGAGAAATAAAAGTACAGTAATATATTTTTTAAAATATGTAAACCCAGTTATTTCCATATAAAAAATTCCTTTGTCTTTGAGCTATTTCTGTGGTACAAATGTTGACAAATGACTCAGTGAGCTTGGATCTCCACTGTTCAAGATACTCAGTTGAGCTTTGTTTACTCAATTGGCTCAAGACATCAGGATGCTGGTTGCTCTGAGGTCACATCCAACCCCCAGTTCTTGGGTATGAAGAACTTCTACCAATCACTTTGATTTCAGCACATAGAAAACCTACCATTCCTACAACCATTTAAATAGCTTTAATCCATTCTCTGATTCTCCTCCTGAAAAACCAGTTTTAAATCTTTTCAAATCATGAAGAGCAAGCTTCATTTGTGTCATTCTGGAGCTACCTGGCAATACTGTTACTTATTAAATATTAACTTTAGTTCTTAAGAGGAGGAAAGTTTAGTAAGGAGTTTTGCTTTGCCTACTAAGAAGTGTAGGGCTAGATAAAATATTCAAGAACGACATTCAAATAATTTAGATTATTGGTTAATTAAAACTGAAAAAGAATTGAATACTTTCCCAACTTTACTTAGCCATGGCTTCTGTTATAAGTCAGAGCAGAGTTTTGTAGGCTAGCAAATTACAAACTATTAAACATGTAAAGGAAAATTCCCTGCTGTGTTTTATTGCTAGTTGCCTTTCTACTTCATTCCTCTGTTGTTATTATTTCTCTGCAACTACAGCATTTTAATGGATAACAATGAAAATGTCTTTTATTTTTCTCCCAATGTGATCTGACACTGAAAAAGGTGATCGCTTATAAGAAAAATATATCTTTATTTCAAAAACTGCATAAGGATATTTTTAGGAGCAACTCTAAATCCTCAGCGGTCTTCATGAAGAGAATTTAAAAAAATAAAAGCTTAAAGTAGAAAAGTAGAATAAATTAAACTGAAACTAAATAAATTAAATTAAATGAATGAAATAAATTAAACTTATAATTAACATATTTAATTATAAGTTAAGGGCTTCCCTGGTGGCGCAGTGGTTGGGAGTCCGCCTGCTAATGCGGGGGAAACGGGTTCGGGCCCTGCTCCGGGAGGATCCCACATGCCGCGGAGCGGCTGGGACCGTGAGCCGCAATTGCTGAGCCTGCGCGTCTGGAGCCCGTGCTCCGCAGCGGGAGAGGCTGCGATAGTGAGAGGCCCGCGCACCGCGATGAAGAGTGGCCCCCGCTTGTCACAACTAGAGAAAGCCCTCGCACAGAAACAAAGACCCAACACAACCAAAAATAAATAAATAAATAAAATTTAAAAAAAAAAAAATTATAAGTTAATTTTTGGTACCCTGATGTGCACTTACATTTCTAATGGTGTATGATTTTATAATTCTTATTTGGGAATATATCCCTATTGCAATAAAGATGCAAGTAAATTCTTGAATAGGGAATTAGATTTGTGGGTTTAAGTAATTTAAATTCTGCAAATCTGTGTGAGTTTCTCTTTTGCCCAGTTCCACATGGGAAAAATTGCATTTTAAGACTTGAAATAGAAAATGTGGATGACTACCATGACTATGTTTACAAGCTGCTGACTTGTTTCTTTTACTCTCTTTGGCAAATGTCCAAATACAGCATTATAATAAAACAGGTCTGCCATCTTCAGTGCCACCAAAGGTGCCCATTACTGACGACAGTCAGATGGAATACCATCTGGTAAAAGTGATTTATTATTGAAGGGATCTTTAATGACATGCCACACTTTATACAAACTTAAATGTATCATTCTTTAGACACAGATGAGAGTTCCTTCTTAATTTTTACAGCCCCCAAAGATTATATGTATATAAAATTACACAAAGGGATAGATCTTTTGGGATTTTAACTCACTTTGTCAACTTCCATTTTCTTCGAAACTGTGTATTATATTATTAGTAATCTAATTATAGGCTACTTGTATATAGTAAACATTGTCAAAAAATGTAGGGGAGATTATTTCCCTACTGGAAGTGGTTTAAAAACGTTATCAAAGACTGTGAGGAAGAAAAAAAGAACAGAGGAATGAAGTTGTTGATTTGAAGGAATAGTTATCTAGGCAAAAAAACATTGGCGTTGGAAACTGAAAATTTTAGTTTAGATTTTTCTCTCACTTTTCTACATATTCTTTTCAATAAACTTTATCCCAATGTATAAAATGAATAAACCAATTAACTTGGGCTACAGAGATGCATATATGGAATGGTATATGTAAATATATTTATATATATATTAGTACTTAGGATATTTTCTACTGTATACTTGGTAGTATTTTCTGGGTGGGTAAATGCTTATTGAATTTAAATATATTTAATCTTCTTAAACTGGATGGGGTACTGAAATTTAGATAACACATTTTGGAGAATTTTCCCTGGGCCTAGATATACAGCATAAGTAAAACTTAGTTGGTGTTTTTGAATACTGTTTATAGCCTTCTCATATAAAGTACAATTCAAAGGCAGTTTTAAGCAGGATTTTCACGTAGACAGTTTTGGAAGCATCATCATTCTTTGAAATACTTTTCTCTCTTTCCTCATTCTCTTCTCTAGTGCAGGTATCCCTGTTGTTGTTGAATGGGAAGTGCATGGTGCTCTTAAGTGGATGCTAAGTCCTAGGAAAAACATGAAAAATCTTCCAGAAACTTTCATTAATTAGATACTGAATACATATATGTAAATGTGAGTGTTGAAAATGCTATATATATATATATGTTATTTTATGGAATATATAAAACATTTTCATTTTTGATTAGAGCACAAGATATTGCTTATATCATACTTTTGGCTGACCATATTTCTTTTTTTAATTTAATTTTTATTTTATATTAGCCTATAGTCAATTTACAATGTTCTGTTAGTTTCAGGTGTACAGCAAAGTGATTCAGTTATACATATACATATATCCATTCTTCTTCAGATTCTTTTCCCATATAGGTTAATACAGAATATTGAGTAGAGTTTCCTGTGCTATACAATAGGTCTGTTGATTATCTATTTTACATATAGTAGTATGTATATGTTAATCCCAAACTCCTAACTTATGCCCCCCCTTCCTCCCTGGTAATCATAAATTTGATTTCGAAGTCTGTGAGTCTGTTTCTGTTTTGTAAATAAGTTATTCGTATCATTTTTTTAGATTCCACATAATCCTTGATACTTGCTAGGGTAGTCATTCACTCTTTTTGGTACTGAGGCAATTTTGAAGAAAAATCTTAAAAAGTATTTTTAAAAATTTCATCCATAGTAGGGTCTCTGTTGTTACAACCCAATTTAGTTTTACACACTACAAATTGCGTATTATACTGTAATTTTCTCAATTCTTGTTTCCACCCACAACTTCTAATTTTTGTTGTAGTTTTGGATTTTATATATCCTTCTCTAAAAATCTTCTTGACTGGTTAATTGATACTTGATTAAAACTAGGATACTATTGGACCATTCTACATTTTAATATATTTGTTAGCATATTAATCAACAGTACTGTTACCAAAAAGGTACTCATGTTGTATATAGGCTGTTTCTAAACATACATGTTTCCTAACTTTGAACTTGAAAGCTAACGTTTAGCATCAGTACACATTCAGGAGCCATCTAATCACTTACTCATAAAAATGACTAGATGGGCTTCCCTGGTGGCGCAGTGGTTGAGTATCTGCCTGATAATGCAGGGGACACGGGTTCGAGCCCTGGTCTAGGAAGATCCCACATGCCGCGGAGCAACTGGGCCCGTGAGCCACAACTACTGAGCCTGCGCGTCTGGAGCCTGTGCCCCGCTACGGGAGGGGCCGCGATAGTGAGAGGCCCGCGCACCGTGATGAAGAGTGGCCCCCGCACCACGATGAAGAGTGGCCCCCGCTTGCCGCAACGAGAGAAAGCCCTCACACGAAACGAAGACCCAACACAGCTAAAAATAAATAAATAAATAAATAAATAAATAAATAAATAAATAAATAAATAAAGTAGCTATTAATTAAAAAAAAAAAAGACTAGAGATTTGTAAACAAACTTCAGTGTTGCTTTGAAAACCTCATTTGTGTCTAAGAGTTTGTATGTGTGTGTGGCTCCAAAGCTCTCAAGAATGTAAAAACCTTCAGCTGATTTCATCTAACTGTTTTTTGACCATTCTGGATAAACAGTTCCTGGTATTTACCTGATTACCTTTTCTGGGGATTCACATGTTGTGCTTATATATACTCTGGACTGAATGAATTGACTTGATTGAGTTGAAAAAGGTTATTATAAAAGAAAAAAAAACACAGTTTGCTAAGTGGTGTTTGCTTTTCCAGAATAACAGGCGTTCTAAATAATCAGTTTGTTCGTTCACTTTTCTCACTCGGGTTAATCCAATTTTTGCAATGATTCCAGACTGCAGTGGCAGTGAAGATGAAGATTTACTCTAAGTCACTTGAAATTCAATTTCATATTACTTAACACACTATTTTAACCTGAAGTAACTTTAGAATATATCCTTTCTAAGCAAGGACATTTCCTCAGACTGTAATTCTGTTCCTTTTCTCCTCCTATTCCTATATATAACTCAAGCTAAGTTCTCAAACTATATTCAAGTAATGTACAGAAAATATTTGACTGGAAGATTGTTTTGATTTAAACAGTTATCATGGTTCTATTTTACCTATTTGAAGTAATGATTAAGTCAATGTAGTTAGCTATATTTTTGTTAATAGAGATATAATAATTCTTTTGCCTCTAGTTTTACAAAATTATAATATTTAGACCATACGATTAATAACAATTAGTTGGCACAAATGCAAACACCCAACATACTATACCCAGTAAATATTTAAATATTAAAAGAAATGTAAATTTACAAATACGTTATAAATATAAGTATAAATCTAAATCTATCTATTGTTGAGACCTAGTGTTCAGAAAAAAAGATTCATTTCAAAATATTACTGCTCAATTTATAAAAATATCACATCACTATGTTGTATACCTGGAACTAATATTATATTGTAAGTCAACTATACCTCAATAAAAATATATAAAGTATTACTACTCATTGACAATGCACCTGTTCACCCAAGAGCTCTGATGGAGATGAACAACAAGATTAATGTTGTTTTCATGCCTGTTAACATATCATCCATTCTGCAGCCCATGCGCCAAGGAGTAATTTTGACTTTCAAGTCTTATTATTTAAAAACTACATTTCATAAGGCTATGGCTTCCATAGATAGTGATTCCTCCCATGGATCTGAGCAAAGTTAATTTAAAACCTCTTCTGGAAAGGATTCACCATTCTAGATACCATTAACAACACTTGTGATTCATGGGAAGAGGTCAAAATATCAACATTAATAGGAGTTTGGAAGAAGTTGATCCAACCCTCATGGATGACTCTGAGGGGTTCCGGACTTCAGTGGAGAAAGTAACAGCAGATACACTAGAAATAGCAAGAGAA